>NC_092722.1:81929412-82094412 GCF_047496885.1 Scyliorhinus torazame | reverse complement strand
CCCACTCTCTATGTGTCTCCCTCTCTATGTGTCTCCCTCTCTGTGTGTCTCCCTCATAGTGTGTCTCCCTCATAGTGTGTCTCCCTCATAGTGTGTCTCCCTCATAGTGTGTCTCCCTCATAGTGTGTCTCCCTCATAGTGTGTCTCCCTCTCTGTGTATCCCTCTCTCTGTGTGTCTCCCTCTCTCTGTGTGTCTCCCTCTCTCTGTGTGTCTCCCTCTCTCTGTGTGTCTCCCTCTCTCTGTGTGTCTCCCTCTCTCTGTGTGTCTCCCTCTCTCTGTGTGTCTCCCTCTCTCTGTGTGTCTCCCTCTCTCTGTGTGTCTCCCTCTCTCTGTGTGTCTCCCTCTCTCTGTGTGTCTCCCTCTCTCTGTGTGTCTCCCTCTCTCTGTGTGTCTCCCTCTCTCTGTGTGTCTCCCTCTCTCTGTGTGTCTCCCTCTCTCTGTGTGTCTCCCTCTCTCTGCGTGTCTCCCTCTCTCTGCGTGTCTCCCTCTCTCTGCGTGTCTCCCTCTCTCTGCGTGTCTCCCTCTCTGTGTGTCACCCACTCTCTCTGTCTCCCACTCTCTCTGTCTCCCACTCTCTCTGTCTCCCTCTCTCTGTGTCTCCCTCTCTCTGTGTCTCCCTCTCAGTGTGTCTCTCTGTGTGTGTCTCTCTCTCTCTCTGTCTCTCTCTGTGTGTCTCCCTCTCCCTGTGTGTCTCCCTCTCCCTGTGTGTCTCCCTCTCCCTGTGTGTCTCCCTCTCCCTGTGTGTCTCCCTCTCCCTGTGTGTCTCCCTCTCCCTTTGTGTCTCCCTCTCCCTTTGTGTCTCCCTCTCCCTTTGTGTCTCCCTCTCCCTTTGTGTCTCCCTCTCCCTTTGTGTCTCCCTCTCACTGTGTGTCTCCCTCTCACTGTGTGTCTCCCCCTCACTGTGTGTCTCCCTCTCTGTTTGTGTCTCCCTCTCTGTTTGTGTCTCCCTCTCTGTTTGTGTCTCCCTCTCTTTCTGAGTCTCTCTCCCTCTGTGTCTCCCTCTCTGTGTGTGTCTCCCTCTCTGTGTGTGTCTCCCTCTCTGTGTGTGTCTCCCTCTCTGTGTGTGTCTCCCTCTCTCTCTGTGTCTCCCTCTCTGTGTGTCTCCCTCTCTCTCTGTGCGTCTCCCTCTCTGTGCGTCTCCCTCTCTGTGCGTCTCCCTCTCTGTGCGTCTCCCTCTCTGTGCGTCTCCCTCTCTGTGCGTCTCCCTCTCTGTGCGTGTCTCCCTCTCTCTGTGTGTGTCTCCCTCTCTCTGTGTGTGTCTCCCTCTCTCTGTGTGTGTCTCCCTCTCTCTGTGTGTGTCTCCCTCTCTCTGTGTGTGTCTCCCTCTCTCTGTGTGTGTCTCCCTCTCTCTGTGTGTGTCTCCCTCTCTCTGTGTGTGTCTCCCTCTCTGTGTGTGCCTCCCTCTCTCTCTGTGTCTCCCTCTGTCTGTGTCTCTCTGTGTGTCTCCCTCTCTGTGTATCTCTCTCTGTGTGACTCCCTCTCTGTGTGTCTCTCTCTCTGTGTCTCCCTCTCTCTCTGTCTCTCTCTCTCTCTGTGTCTCCCTCTCTGTGTGTCTCTTTCTGTGTGTGTCTGTGTGTGTGTGTGTGTGTCTCTCTCTCTGTGTCTCTGTGTGTGTGTGTGTGTCTCCCTCTCTGTGTGTGTCTCTCTCTCTGTGTATCCCTCTGTGTGTGTCTCTCTCTCTTAATCTCCCTCACCCTGTGTGTCTCCCTCTCTGTGTGTCTCCCTCTCTGTGTGTCTCCCTCTCTGTGTGTCTCCCTCTCTGTGTGTCTCCCTCTCTGTGTGTCTCCCTCTCTGTGTGTCTCCCTCTCTGTGTGTCTCCCTCTCTGTGTGTCTCCCTCTCTGTGTGTCTCCCTCTCTGTGTCTCTCCCTCTCTGTGTCTCTCCCTCTCTGTGTCTCTCCCTCTCTCTGTATGTGTCTCTCTCTCTGTGTCTCTCTCTCTGTGTCTCCCTCTGTCTGTGTGTCACACTCTCTGTGTGTCTCCCTCTCTCTGTGTCTCCCTCTCTGTATGTGTCTCCCTCTCTGTCTGTGTCTCCCTCTCTGTCTGTGTCTCCCTCTCTCTCTCTGTGTCTCCCTCTCTCTCTCTGTCTCGCTCTGTGTGTCTCCCTCTCTGTGTGTGTCTCCCTCTCTGTGTGTGTCTCCCTCTGTGTGTGTCTCCCTCTCTGTGTGTGTCTCCCTCTCTGTGTGTGTCTCCCTCTCTGTGTGTGTCTCCCTCTCTGTGTGTGTCTCCCTCTCTGTGTGTGTCTCCCTCTCTGTGTGTGTCTCCCTCTCTGTGTGTGTCTCCCTCTCTGTGTGTGTCTCCCTCTCTGTGTGTGTCTCCCTCTCTGTGTGTGTCTCCCTCTCTGTGTGTGTCTCCCTCTCTGTGTGTGTCTCCCTCTCTGTGTGTGTCGCCCTCTCTGTGTGTGTCGCCCTCTCTGTGTGTGTCGCCCTCTCTGTGTGTGTCGCCCTCTCTCTGTGTGTCGCCCTCTCTCTGTGTGTCGCCCTCTCTCTGTGTGTCGCCCTCTCTCTGTGTGTCGCCCTCTCTCTGTGTGTCTCCCTCTCTCTGTGTGTCGCCCTCTCTCTGTGTGTCGCCCTCTGTGTGTCTCTCTCTCTGTGTCTCCCTCTCTTTCTGTGTCTCCCTCTCTGTGTGTCTCTTTCTGTGTGTGTGTGTGTGTCTCTCTCTCTGTGTGTGTCTCTCTCTGTGTCTCCCTCTCTGTGTGTCTCTCTGTGTGTGTGTGTCTCTCTGTGTGTGTGTGTCTCTCTGTGTGTGTGTGTCTCTCTCTCTGTGTCTCTCCCTCTCTCTGTGTCTCTCCCTCTCTCTGTGTGTCTCCCTCTCTCTGTGTCTCTCCCTCTCTGTGTCTCTCCCTCTCTGTGTCTCTCCCTCTCTGTGTCTCTCCCTCTCTGTGTCTCTCCCTCTCTGTGTGTCTCCCTCTCTGTGTGTCTCCCTCTCTGTGTGTCTCCCTCTCTCTGTGTGTCTCCCTTTCTCTGTGTGTCTCCCTTTCTCTGTGTGTCTCCCTATCTGTGTGTGTCTCCCTATCTGTGTGTGTCTCCCTATCTGTGTGTGTCTCCCTATCTGTGTGTGTCTCCCTATCTGTGTGTGTCTCCCTATCTGTGTGTGTCTCCCTATCTGTGTGTGTCTCCCTCTGTGTGTATGTCTCCCTCTGTGTGTATGTCTCCCTCTGTGTGTATGTCTCCCTCTGTGTGTATGTCTCCCTCTCTCTCTGTGTCTCCCTCTGTGTGTGTGTCTCCCTCTCTCTGTGTGTCTCCCTCTCTCTGTGTGTCTCCCTCTCTCTGTGTGTCTCCCTCTCTCTGTGTGTCTCCCTCTCTCTGTGTGTCTCCCTCTCTCTGTGTGTCTCCCTCTCTCTGTGTGTCTCCCTCTCTCTGTGTGTCTCCCTCTCTCTGTGTGTCTCCCTCTCTCTCTGTGTCTCCCTCTCTCTCTGTGTCTCCCTCTCTCTCTGTGTCTCCCTCTCTCTGTGTCTTCCTCTCTCTGTGTCTTCCTCTCCGTGTGTCTCGCTCTCTGTGTGTGTGTCTCTCTCTCTCTGTCTCTCTCTCTCTGTCTCCCTCTCTGTATGTCTCCCTCTGTCTGTGTGTCACACTCTCTGTGTGTCTCTCTCTCTCTCTGCCTCCCTCTCTGTGTGTGTGGTAGTATGTATTGGGGGTCATGTGGGACTGGAAGCCCTAATGTCATTGGCTGACAGATCCCGGGTCCTGGTTGGCCGTTGACCTCATACTCCGCCCTGAAGGCGAAGTATAAGAAGCCGGTGCCTTCCCCTGCAGGCCAGTTTACTATCGGGCTGCTGGGGAACAGACACGCTTAATAAAGCCTCATCGACTTCACTCTATTTGTCTCATGGAGTCTTTGTGCGCCACAGTGTGTCTCCCTCTCTGTCTGTGTCTCCCTCTCTCTCTCTCTGTCTCCCTCTCTCTCTCTGTCTCCCTCTCTCTGTCTCCCTCTCTCTCTCTGTCTCTCTCTCTCTCTGTCTCGCTCTGTATGTCTCCCTCTCTGTGTGTGTCTCCCTCTTTGTGTGTCTCCCTCTTTGTGTGTCTCCCTCTCTTTGTGTGCCTCCCTCTCTCTGTGCGTCTCCCTCTGTCTGTGTGTCTCTCTGTGTGTCTCCCTCTCTGTGTGTCTCCCTCTCTGTGTGTCTCCCTCTCTGTGTGTCTCCCTCTCTGTGTGTCTCCCTCTCTGTGTGTCTCCCTCTCTGTGTGTCTCCCTCTCTGTGTGTCTCCCTCTCTGTGTGTCTCTCTCTCTCTCTGTGTCTCCCTCTCTCTCTGTGTCTCCCTCTCTCTCTGTGTCTCTCTCTCTGTGTCTCCCTCTCTGTGTGTCTCTTTCTGTGTGTGTCTGTGTGTGTGTGTGTCTCTCTCTCTCTGTGTCTGTGTGTGTGTGTGTCTCCCTCTCTGTGTGTGTCTCTCTCTCTGTGTATCCCTCTCTGTGTGTCTCTCTCTCTGTGTTTCCCTCTCTGTGTGTGTCTCTCTCTTAATCTCCCTCACCCTGTGTGTCTCCCTCGCTGTGTCTCCCTCGCTGTGTGTCTCCCTCGCTGTGTGTCTCCCTCGCTGTGTGTCTCCCTCGCTGTGTGTCTCCCTCGCTGTGTGTCTCCCTCGCTGTGTGTCTCCCTCGCTGTGTGTCTCCCTCGCTGTGTGTCTCTCTCTGTGTGTGTGTCTCTCTCTCTGTGTCTCTCTCTGTGTGTCTCCCTCTCTCTCTGTGTCTCTCTCTGTGTCTCCCTCTCTGTGTGTCTCTTTCTGTGTGTGTCTGTGTGTGTGTGTCTCTCTCTCTCTCTGTGTCTGTGTGTGTGTGTGTCTCCCTCTCTGTGTGTGTCTCTCTCTCTGTGTATCCCTCTCTGTGTGTCTTTCTCTCTGTGTTTCCCTCTCTGTGTGTGTCTCTCTCTTAATCTCCCTCACCCTGTGTGTCTCCCTCGCTGTGTGTCTCTCTCTGTGTGTGTGTCTCTCTCTCTGTGTCTCTCTCTGTGTGTCTCCCTCTCTCTGTGTGTCTCCCTCTCTCTGTGTGTCTCCCTCTCTCTGTGTGTCTCCCTCTCTCTGTGTGTCTCCCTCTCTCTGTGTGTCTCCCTCTCTCTGTGTGTCTCCCTCTCTCTGTGTGTCTCCCTCTCTCTGTGTGTCTCCCTCTCTGTGTGTCTCCCTCTCTCTGTGTGTCTCCCTCTGCCTCCCTCTCTCTGTGTGTCTCCCTCTGTCTGTGTGTCTCTCTGTGTGTCTCCCTCTCTGTGTATCTCCCTCTCTGTGTGTCTCCCTCTCTGTGTGTCTCCCTCTCTGTGTGTCTCTCTCTCTGTGTCTCCCTCTCTCTCTGTGTCTCCCTCTCTCTCTGTGTCTCTCTCTCTGTGTCTCCCTCTCTGTGTGTCTCTTTCTGTGTGTGTCTGTGTGTGTGTGTGTCTCTCTCTCTCTGTCTGTGTGTCTGTGTGTCTCCCTCTGTCTGTGTGTCTCCCTCTGTCTGTGTGTCTCCCTCTGTCTGTGTGTCTCCCTCTGTCTGTGTGTCTCCCTCTCTGTGTGTCTCCCTCTCTGTGTGTCTCCCTCTCTGTGTGTCTCCCTCTCTGTGTGTCTCCCTCTCTGTGTGTCTCCCTCTCTGGGTGTGTCTCCCTCTCTGGGTGTGTCTCTCTCTCTGGGTGTGTCTCTCTCTCTCTCTCTCTGTCTCCCTCTGTGTGTATGTCTCCCTCTCTGTGTCTCCCTCTCTGTGTCTCCCTCTCTGTGTCTCCCTCTCTGTGTCTCCCTCTCTGTGTCTCCCTCTCTGTGTCTCCCTCTCTGTGTCTCCCTCTCTGTGTCTCCCTCTCTGTGTCTCCCTCTCTCTGTGTGTCTCCCTCTCTCTGTGTGTCTCCCTCTCTCTGTGTGTCTCCCTCTCTCTGTGTGTCTCCCTCTCTCTGTGTGTCTCCCTCTCTCTGTGTGTCTCCCTCTCTCTGTGTGTCTCCCTCTCTCTGTGTGTCTCCCTCTCTCTGTGTGTCTCCCTCTCTCTGTGTGTCTCCCTCTCTCTGTGTGTCTCCCTCTCTCTGTGTGTGTCTCCCTCTCTCTGTGTGTGTCTCCCTCTCTCTGTGTGTGTCTCCCTCTCTCTGTGTGTGTCTCCCTCTCTCTGTGTGTGTCTCTCTCTCTGTGTCTCCCTCTCTGTGTTTCCCTCTGTCTGTGTGTCACACTCTCTCTGTGTCTCCCTCTCTCTGTGTCTCCCTCTCTCTGTGTCTCCCTCTCTGTGTCTCCCTCTCTGTGTGTGTCTCCCTCTCTGTGTGTGTCTCCCTCTCTGTCTGTGTCTCCCTCTCTGTCTGTGTCTCCCAATCTGTGTGTCTCTCCCTCTCTGTGTGTGTCTCCCTCTCTGTGTGTGTCTCCCTCTCTGTGTGTGTCTCCCTCTCTGTGTGTGTCTCCCTCTCTGTGTGTGTCTCCCTCTCTGTGTGTGTCTCCCTCTCTGTGTGTGTCTCCCTCTCTGTGTGTGTCTCCCTCTCTGTGTGTGTCTCCCTCTCTGTGTGTGTCTCCCTCTCTGTGTGTCTCTTTCTGTGTGTGTCTGTGTGAGTGTGTCTCTCTCTCTCTGTTTCCTCTGTGTGTGTGTCTCTCTCTGTGTCTCTCTCTCTGTGTCTCTCTCTCTGTGTCTCTCTCTCTGTGTCTCTCTCTCTGTGTCTCTCTCTCTGTGTCTCTCTCTCTGTGTCTCCCTCTCTGTGTCTCTCTCTCTTAATCTGCCTCATTCTGTGTGTCTCCCTCTCTGTGTGTCTCTGTGTCTCTCTCTCTCTGTGTCTCCCTCTCTCTGTGTGTCTCCCTCTCTCTGTGTGTTTCCCTCTCTCTGTGTGTTTCCCTCTCTCTCTGTTTGTCTCCCTCTCCCTGTGTGTCTCGTTCTCCCTGTGTGTCTCCCTCTCTCTTTCTGTGTCTCCCTCTCTTTGTGTCTCCCTGTGGTAGTATGTATTGGGGGTCATGTGGGACTGGAAGCCCTAATGTCATTGGCTGACAGATCCCGGGTCCTGGTTGGCCGTTGACCTCATACTCCGCCCTGTAGGCGGAGTATAAGAAGCCGGTGCCTTCCCCCACAGGCCAGTTTACTATCGGGCTGCTGGGGAACAGACACGCTTAATAAAGCCTCATCGACTTCACTCTTTTCGTCTCATGGAGTCTTTGTGCGCTACAATTTATTAAGCGTGCCTAAAAAGGACTATGGAGCTCAGGATCATTCCAGAATGCCTGAGGATCAGCCCCGACGCAGTGAATGCGGCAGCAGCCTTCAAACACTGGCAGACTTGCTTTGAGGCCTACATCAGGGTGAGCACGGAGATTTTCACCCTCATTGAAGACACTGACGATTTCCAGACGGCGTTCGCAGCACTGAGAAGTCTCTATGTCCACCCAGTTAACCAAATCTACGCTCGCTACCAGCTCGCGACGAGACGGCAAGCTCCCGAAGAATCGATGGACGAGTTCTACGCCGCGCTACCCGCGCCTACGGCCCCGACCGAGCGGCAGGCCATTGGGCCCCGTACGTACCCGTCGCGGCAAACCCCCCCCCCCCCCCCGGACAACCCACAGGCTTGCGCGGCCCAATCGCCGAGTCGCACCGGGGGCGCCCGCTGTTATTTCTGCGGCCAGGCGAACCACCTCCGACAACGCTGTCCGGCCCGCGCAGCCATCTGCAAAAGCTGCGGGATAAAGGGCCACTATGCGGTGGTGTGCCGATCCCGCGAGGTCGCCGCCGTCCCGGGGCCACAGGGAGCCCTACAGGCAGTCTATGCCTCCCAACCCCCCCAGCACGCCATGTGCGACCCGCAGGCGCAGCCGCTCTGGGTCCCGACCACCGCGGCCCCGGGAGAACTGGGAGCCCTGCACGCCGCCTACGCTCCCCAACCCCCCTCCCCGCAGTCCATGTACGACCCACCGCCGGCGCTCCCGATTTGGGTTCCGGCCAACACCCTCCACGGAGAGGAATGGGTCTTTCGCGTCCCGAACACCACCCTCACCCCCCTCCCGTGCCCCACGCCTGACCCGCCGGCTCCGCCGACTTGGGCCCCGACCACCGCTGTCCCCGGTGAGGGAGCTCCGCGCGGTCCTAGCGCTCGCCGCCCCACGCCTGTCCTGCCGGCGCCGCCGACCTGGGCCTTCACCCCCGTCCCGCGCCCCACGCCTGACCCACCGACCTGGGCCCTCACCCCCGTCCCGCGCCACACGCCTGTCCCGCCGGCGCCGCCGACCTGGGCCCTCACCCCGCGCCCCACGCCTGTCCCGCCGGCGCCGCCGACCTGGGCCCTCACCCCCATCCCGCGCCCCACGCCTGACCCGCCGGCGCAACTTACCTGGGCCCCGACCGCCGCTGTCCCCGGTGAGGGAGCTCCTCGCGCTCCTTGCGCTCGCGGCCCCACGACTGACCCGCCGGCGCCGCCGACCTGGGCCCTCACCCCTGTCCCGCGCCCCACGCCTGACCCGCCGGCGCAACTTACCTGGGCCCCGACCACCGCTGTCCCCGGCGAGGGAGCTCCGCGCGGTCCCAGCGCCCGCGGCCCTGGCGCTCGCAGAGAGGGAGCTCCGCGCGGTCCTAGCGCCCGCGGCCCTGGCGCTCGCAGAGAGGGAGCTCCGCGCGGTCCTAGCGCCCGCGGCCCTGGCGCTCGCAGTGAAGGAACTCCGCGCGGTCCTAGCGCTCCCCAGACCCCCCAGCACACCATGTGCGACCCGCAGACGCCGCCATTTTGGGTCCCGACCACCACGAGGGGAGGAGGGGCGCCGCCATCATGGCCGCCCCCGACCTGTACGACGCGTGGGGGCGGCCATTTTGTCCACCCCCAACGCCATCTTGTGACCCCTCAGCCACGTACGATGTATGGGGGCAGCCATTTTGTCCATGCCCGACGCCATCTTGGACGGCAACAACGGACCACACCCCACTACTACAACCACGGCTCGCTTCGGTTACGCTCGATCAGGCTCGGCCCCGGACTCTCCAGACGACGACGACAACGGTCCTAATTAATGGCCACGAGACGCCATGCCTAGTCGACTCCGGGAGCACGGAAAGTTTTATACACCCCGACACGGTAAGACGCTGTTCCTTAACTACCTACCCCAGCGCACAAAAGATTTGCCTCGCTGCAGGATCCCACTCCGTACAGATCCAGGGATTCTGCATAGTCACCCTAACGGTACAGGGGAGGGAATTCAAAAACTACAAACTTAACGTCCTTCCCCAACTCTGTGCCCCCACCTTGCTGGGCTTAGACTTCCAATGTAACCTACAGAGCCTTACGTTTAAATTCGGCGGCCCCATACCCCCACTAACTATCTGCGGCCTCGCTACCGTCAAGGTGCAACCCCCGTCCTTGTTTGCGAACCTCACCCCGGATTGCAAACCCGTCGCCACTAGGAGCAGACGGTACAGCGCCCAGGACCGGACCTTCATTCGGTCCGAAGTCCAGCGGCTACTGAAGGAGGGCATAATCCAGGCCAGCAATAGTCCCTGGAGAGCGCAGGTGGTAGTAGTGAAGACAGGGGAGAAACAAAGGATGGTCATTGACTATAGCCAGACCATCAACAGGTACACACAACTAGACGCGTACCCTCTCCCCCGCATATCCGACATGGTCAATCGGATTGCCCAGTATAAAGTCTTCTCCACCGTGGACCTCCAGTCCGCCTACCATCAGCTCCCCCCCCCATCCGCCCAAGTGACCGCAAGTACACAGCCTTCGAGGCAGACGGGCGATTATACCATTTCCTACGGGTCCCTTTTGGCGTCACAAACGGGGTCTCGGTCTTCCAACGGGAGATGGACCGGATGGTTGATCAACATGGGTTACGGTCCACATTCCCGTATCTCGACAATGTAACCATCTGCGGCCACGATCAGCAGGACCACGACGCCAACCTCCAAAAATTCCTCCAGACCGCCAAAGCCTTGAACCTCACGTACAACGAGGACAAGTGCGTTTTTAGCACCGACCGGCTAGCCATTCTGGGCTACATAGTACGCAATGGGATAATAGGCCCCGACCCCGAACGTATGCGTGCACTCATGGAATTTCCCCTCCCGCACTGCCCAAAAGCCCTGAAACGCTGCCTGGGGTTCTTTTCGTACTACGCCCAGTGGGTCCCCCAGTACGCAGACAAGGCCCGCCCCCTAATACAGACCACGACCTTCCCTCTGTCGACAGAGGCTTGCCAGGCCTTCAGCCGCATCAAAGCGGACATCGCAAAGGCCACGATGCGCGCCATCGACGAGTCCCTCCCCTTCCAGGTCGAGAGCGACGCCTCCGACGTAGCTCTAGCGGCCACCCTTAACCAAGCGGGCAGACCCGTGGCCTTTTTCTCCCGAACCCTCCACGCCTCAGAAATCCGCCACTCCTCAGTGGAAAAGGAAGCCCAAGCCATAGTGGAAGCTGTGTGACATTGGAGGCATTACCTGGCCGGCAGGAGATTCACTCTCCTCACGGACCAACGGTCGGTAGCTTTCATGTTCGATAATGCACAGCGGGGCAAAATTAAAAATGACAAGATCTTAAGGTGGAGGATCGAGCTCTCCACCTTCAACGATGTGATCTTGTACCGGCCCGGAAAGCTGAACGAGCCGTCCGATGCCCTATCCCGCGGCACATGTGCCAACGCACAAATTGACCGCCTCCAAACCCTCCACGAGGACCTCTGCCACCCGGGGGTCACTCGGTTTTACCACTTCATCAAGTCCCGCAATCTCCCATACTCTTTAGAAGAGGTCCGTACAGTCACAAGGGACTGCCACATCTGCGCGGAATGCAAGCCGCATTTTTTCAGGCCAGATGGAGCGCACCTGATTAAGGCTTCCCGCCCCTTTGAACGCCTCAGTCTCGATTTCAAAGGGCCCCTCCCCTCCACCGACCGCAACGCATATTTTCTTAATGTAGTGGACGAATACTCCCGCTTCACTTTTGCCATTCCCTGCTCCTACATGACCGCGGCCACAGTCATTAAAGCCCTGAACAGCATCTTCACACTGTTCGGTTACCCCGCTTACGTCCACAGCGACAGGGGGTCCTCTTTCATGAGTGACGAGCTGCGCCAGTTCCTGCTCAGCAAGGGCATAGCCTCAAGCAGGACGACCAGCTACAACCCCTGGGGGAACGGGCAAGTAGAAAGGGAGAACGGCACGGTCTGGAAGGCCGTCCTACTGGCCCTACGGTCCAGGGATCTCCCAGTTTCACGGTGGCAGGAGGTCCTCCCGGACGCTCTCCATTCCATCCGGTCGTTATTATGTAAAACCACTAATCAAACGCCCCACGAGCGTCTCCTTGTCTTCCCTAGGAGGTCCTCCTCTGGAACGTCGCTGCCGACCTGGCTGGCGGCCCCAGGACCCATCCTGCTCCGAAAGCATGTGCGGGCACATAAGGCGGACCCGTTGGTCAAAAGGGTTCACCTCCTCCACGCAAACCCCCAGTACGCCTACGTGGAGTACCCCGACGGCCGACAGGACACGGTCTCCCTGCGGGATCTGGCGCCCGCCGGCACCACGCACACCCCCCCCGACACCATCAACCCAACCGCCCCCTTTCCTGCCACCGCCGCACCCCGCGACCGCCCCCTTCCCAGGAGGATCGGTCCCCCTCCCCTTTGCACCGACAGCTGAAACCGTACGGCTCCTGGAGGCGACAACACTGGTACAAGCACCACCACCACCGCCGGGGCCGAGGCGATCGACACAGACGACCAGACCACCCGACCGACTCGTGGCGTCGATGTAAAACAAAGATGGACTGTTCAAAGAACATTTTGTTTTTTTCCTACAACCTCTGTAAATAGTTGCAACAGGACGAAACTGTCCAATACTGTACTACCATGAGAATGTTCTATCCTCCCAGGACCAGCCCTGTAAACCCTTACCACCATACGAAGCATCACCCCGCCGGGTTCATTTTTGACAAGGGGTGAATGTGGTAGTATGTATTGGGGGTCATGTGGGACTGGAAGCCCTAATGTCATTGGCTGACAGATCCCGGGTCCTGGTTGGCCGTTGACCTCAAGCTCCGCCCTGAAGGCCGAGTATAAGAAGCTGGTGTCTTCCCCCGCAGGCCAGTTTACTATCGAGCTGCTGGGGAACAGACACGCTTAATAAAGCCTCATCGACTTCACTCTATTCGTCTCATGGAGTCTTTGTGCGCTACACTGTGTGCCTCCCTCTCTCTGTGTGCCTCCCTCTCTCTGTGTGCCTCCCTCTCTCTGTGTGCCTCCCTCTCTCTGTGTGCCTCCCTCTCTCTGTGTGCCTCCCTCTCTCTGTGTGCCTCCCTCTCTCTGTGTGCCTCCCTCTCTCTGTGTGCCTCCCTCTCTCTGTGTGCCTCCCTCTCTCTGTGTGCCTCCCTCTCTCTGTGTGCCTCCCTCTCTCTGTGTGCCTCCCTCTCTCTGTGTGCCTCCCTCTCTCTGTGTGCCTCCCTCTCTCTGTGTGCCTCCCTCTCTCTGTGTGCCTCCCTCTCTCTGTGTGCCTCCCTCTCTCTGTGTGCCTCCCTCTCTCTGTGTGCCTCCCTCTCTCTGTGTGCCTCCCTCTCTCTGTGTGCCTCCCTCTCTCTGTGTGCCTCCCTCTCTCTGTGTGCCTCCCTCTCTCTGTGTGCCTCCCTCTCTCTGTGTGCCTCCCTCTCTCTGTGTGCCTCCCTCTCTCTGTGTGCCTCCCTCTCTCTGTGTGCCTCCCTCTCTCTGTGTGCCTCCCTCTCTCTGTGTGCCTCCCTCTCTCTGTGTGCCTCCCTCTCTCTGTGTGCCTCCCTCTCTCTGTGTGCCTCCCTCTCTCTGTGTGCCTCCCTCTCTCTGTGTGCCTCCCTCTCTCTGTGTGCCTCCCTCTCTCTGTGTGCCTCCCTCTCTCTGTGTGCCTCCCTCTCTCTGTGTGCCTCCCTCTCTCTGTGTGCCTCCCTCTCTCTGTGTGCCTCCCTCTCTCTGTGTGCCTCCCTCTCTCTGTGTGCCTCCCTCTCTCTGTGTGCCTCCCTCTCTCTGTGTGCCTCCCTCTCTCTGTGTGCCTCCCTCTCTCTGTGTGCCTCCCTCTCTCTGTGTGCCTCCCTCTCTCTGTGTGCCTCCCTCTCTCTGTGTGCCTCCCTCTCTCTGTGTGCCTCCCTCTCTCTGTGTGCCTCCCTCTCTCTGTGTGCCTCCCTCTCTCTGTGTGCCTCCCTCTCTCTGTGTGCCTCCCTCTCTCTGTGTGCCTCCCTCTCTCTGTGTGCCTCCCTCTCTCTGTGTGTCTCCCTCTCTCTGTGTGTCTCCCTCTCTCTGTGTGTCTCCCTCTCTCTGTGTCTCCCTCTCTCTGTGTCTCCCTCTCTCTGTGTCTCCCTCTCTCTGTGTGTCTCCCTCTCTCTGTGTGTCTCCCTCTCTCTGTGTGTCTCCCTCTCTCTGTGTGCCTCCCTCTCTCTGTGTGCCTCCCTCTCTCTGTGTGCCTCCCTCTCTCTGTGTGCCTCCCTCTCTCTGTGTGCCTCCCTCTCTCTGTGTGCCTCCCTCTCTCTGTGTGCCTCCCTCTCTCTGTGTGCCTCCCTCTCTCTGTGTGCCTCCCTCTCTCTGTGTGCCTCCCTCTCTCTGTGTGCCTCCCTCTCTCTGTGTGCCTCCCTCTCCCTGTGTGCCTCCCTCTCCCTGTGTGCCTCCCTCTCCCTGTGTGCCTCCCTCTCCCTGTGTGCCTCCCTCTCCCTGTGTGCCTCCCTCTCCCTGTGTGCCTCCCTCTCCCTGTGTGCCTCCCTCTCCCTGTGTGCCTCCCTCTCCCTGTGTGCCTCCCTCTCCCTGTGTGCCTCCCTCTCCCTGTGTGCCTCCCTCTCCCTGTGTGCCTCCCTCTCCCTGTGTGCCTCCCTCTCCCTGTGTGCCTCCCTCTCCCTGTGTGCCTCCCTCTCCCTGTGTGCCTCCCTCTCCCTGTGTGCCTCCCTCTCCCTGTGTGCCTCCCTCTCCCTGTGTGCCTCCCTCTCCCTGTGTGCCTCCCTCTCCCTGTGTGCCTCCCTCTCCCTGTGTGCCTCCCTCTCCCTGTGTGCCTCCCTCTCCCTGTGTGCCTCCCTCTCCCTGTGTGCCTCCCTCTCCCTGTGTGCCTCCCTCTCCCTGTGTGCCTCCCTCTCCCTGTGTGCCTCCCTCTCCCTGTGTGCCTCCCTCTCCCTGTGTGCCTCCCTCTCCCTGTGTGCCTCCCTCTCCCTGTGTGCCTCCCTCTCCCTGTGTGCCTCCCTCTCCCTGTGTGCCTCCCTCTCCCTGTGTGCCTCCCTCTCCCTGTGTGCCTCCCTCTCCCTGTGTGCCTCCCTCTCCCTGTGTGCCTCCCTCTCCCTGTGTGCCTCCCTCTCCCTGTGTGCCTCCCTCTCCCTGTGTGCCTCCCTCTCCCTGTGTGCCTCCCTCTCCCTGTGTGCCTCCCTCTCCCTGTGTGCCTCCCTCTCCCTGTGTGCCTCCCTCTCCCTGTGTGCCTCCCTCTCCCTGTGTGCCTCCCTCTCCCTGTGTGCCTCCCTCTCCCTGTGTGCCTCCCTCTCCCTGTGTGCCTCCCTCTCCCTGTGTGCCTCCCTCTCCCTGTGTGCCTCCCTCTCCCTGTGTGCCTCCCTCTCCCTGTGTGCCTCCCTCTCCCTGTGTGCCTCCCTCTCCCTGTGTGCCTCCCTCTCCCTGTGTGCCTCCCTCTCCCTGTGTGCCTCCCTCTCCCTGTGTGCCTCCCTCTCCCTGTGTGCCTCCCTCTCCCTGTGTGCCTCCCTCTCCCTGTGTGCCTCCCTCTCCCTGTGTGCCTCCCTCTCCCTGTGTGCCTCCCTCTCCCTGTGTGCCTCCCTCTCCCTGTGTGCCTCCCTCTCCCTGTGTGCCTCCCTCTCCCTGTGTGCCTCCCTCTCCCTGTGTGCCTCCCTCTCCCTGTGTGCCTCCCTCTCCCTGTGTGCCTCCCTCTCCCTGTGTGCCTCCCTCTCCCTGTGTGCCTCCCTCTCCCTGTGTGCCTCCCTCTCCCTGTGTGCCTCCCTCTCCCTGTGTGCCTCCCTCTCCCTGTGTGCCTCCCTCTCCCTGTGTGCCTCCCTCTCCCTGTGTGCCTCCCTCTCCCTGTGTGCCTCCCTCTCCCTGTGTGCCTCCCTCTCCCTGTGTGCCTCCCTCTCCCTGTGTGCCTCCCTCTCCCTGTGTGCCTCCCTCTCCCTGTGTGCCTCCCTCTCCCTGTGTGCCTCCCTCTCCCTGTGTGCCTCCCTCTCCCTGTGTGCCTCCCTCTCCCTGTGTGCCTCCCTCTCCCTGTGTGCCTCCCTCTCCCTGTGTGCCTCCCTCTCCCTGTGTGCCTCCCTCTCCCTGTGTGCCTCCCTCTCCCTGTGTGCCTCCCTCTCCCTGTGTGCCTCCCTCTCCCTGTGTGCCTCCCTCTCCCTGTGTGCCTCCCTCTCCCTGTGTGCCTCCCTCTCCCTGTGTGCCTCCCTCTCCCTGTGTGCCTCCCTCTCCCTGTGTGCCTCCCTCTCCCTGTGTGCCTCCCTCTCCCTGTGTGCCTCCCTCTCCCTGTGTGCCTCCCTCTCCCTGTGTGCCTCCCTCTCCCTGTGTGCCTCCCTCTCCCTGTGTGCCTCCCTCTCCCTGTGTGCCTCCCTCTCCCTGTGTGCCTCCCTCTCCCTGTGTGCCTCCCTCTCCCTGTGTGCCTCCCTCTCCCTGTGTGCCTCCCTCTCCCTGTGTGCCTCCCTCTCCCTGTGTGCCTCCCTCTCCCTGTGTGCCTCCCTCTCCCTGTGTGCCTCCCTCTCCCTGTGTGCCTCCCTCTCCCTGTGTGCCTCCCTCTCCCTGTGTGCCTCCCTCTCCCTGTGTGCCTCCCTCTCCCTGTGTGCCTCCCTCTCCCTGTGTGCCTCCCTCTCCCTGTGTGCCTCCCTCTCCCTGTGTGCCTCCCTCTCCCTGTGTGCCTCCCTCTCCCTGTGTGCCTCCCTCTCCCTGTGTGCCTCCCTCTCCCTGTGTGCCTCCCTCTCCCTGTGTGCCTCCCTCTCCCTGTGTGCCTCCCTCTCCCTGTGTGCCTCCCTCTCCCTGTGTGCCTCCCTCTCCCTGTGTGCCTCCCTCTCCCTGTGTGCCTCCCTCTCCCTGTGTGCCTCCCTCTCCCTGTGTGCCTCCCTCTCCCTGTGTGCCTCCCTCTCCCTGTGTGCCTCCCTCTCCCTGTGTGCCTCCCTCTCCCTGTGTGCCTCCCTCTCCCTGTGTGCCTCCCTCTCCCTGTGTGCCTCCCTCTCCCTGTGTGCCTCCCTCTCCCTGTGTGCCTCCCTCTCCCTGTGTGCCTCCCTCTCCCTGTGTGCCTCCCTCTCCCTGTGTGCCTCCCTCTCCCTGTGTGCCTCCCTCTCCCTGTGTGCCTCCCTCTCCCTGTGTGCCTCCCTCTCCCTGTGTGCCTCCCTCTCCCTGTGTGCCTCCCTCTCCCTGTGTGCCTCCCTCTCCCTGTGTGCCTCCCTCTCCCTGTGTGCCTCCCTCTCCCTGTGTGCCTCCCTCTCCCTGTGTGCCTCCCTCTCCCTGTGTGCCTCCCTCTCCCTGTGTGCCTCCCTCTCCCTGTGTGCCTCCCTCTCCCTGTGTGCCTCCCTCTCCCTGTGTGCCTCCCTCTCCCTGTGTGCCTCCCTCTCCCTGTGTGCCTCCCTCTCCCTGTGTGCCTCCCTCTCCCTGTGTGCCTCCCTCTCCCTGTGTGCCTCCCTCTCCCTGTGTGCCTCCCTCTCCCTGTGTGCCTCCCTCTCCCTGTGTGCCTCCCTCTCCCTGTGTGCCTCCCTCTCCCTGTGTGCCTCCCTCTCCCTGTGTGCCTCCCTCTCCCTGTGTGTCTCCCTCTCTCTGTGTGTCTCCCTCTCTCTGTGTGTCTCCCTCTCTCTGTGTGTCTCCCTCTCTCTGTGTGTCTCCCTCTCTCTGTGTGTCTCCCTCTCTCTGTGTGTCTCCCTCTCTCTGTGTGTCTCCCTCTCTCTGTGTGTCTCCCTCTCTCTGTGTGTCTCCCTCTCTCTGTGTGTCTCCCTCTCTCTGTGTGTCTCCCTCTCTCTGTGTGTCTCCCTCTCTCTGTGTGTCTCCCTCTCTCTGTGTGTCTCCCTCTCCCTGTGTGTCTCCCTCTCCCTGTGTGTCTCCCTCTCCCTGTGTGTCTCCCTCTCCCTGTGTGTCTCCCTCTCTCTGTGTGTCTCCCTCTCTCTGTGTGTCTCCCTCTCTCTGTGTGTCTCCCTCTCTCTGTGTGTCTCCCTCTCTCTGTGTGTCTCCCTCTCTCTGTGTGTCTCCCTCTCTCTGTGCGTCTCCCTCTCTGCGTGCGTCTCCCTCTCTGCGTGCGTCTCCCTCTCTGCGTGCGTCTCCCTCTCTGCGTGCGTCTCCCTCTCTGCGTGCGTCTCCCTCTCTGCGTGCGTCTCCCTCTCTGCGTGCGTCTCCCTCTCTGCGTGCGTCTCCCTCTCTGCGTGCGCCTCCCTCTCTCTGTGCGCCTCCCTCTCTCTGTGCGTCTCCCTCTCTCTGTGCGTCTCCCTCTCTCTGTGTGTCTCCCTCTGGTGGCGATTCTCCAAAATGGAGACTAAGTGCTTGAGCCGTCGTGGACGCCGTTGCATTTCACGACGGCACGAAACGGGCGCGGGGACGACCGATTCTGTCCCTCACAGTGGGCCAGCATGGCGCTGGAGCGGTTCACGCCGCTCCAGCCTCCCTCCACGGCGCCAAATGGGTGCTGCGCCAACACGCGCATGGACTTCTTCATCGCTCCGGCCCCGACGCAACATGGCGCGGGGGTTCTGGGGCCGGAAGCGGAACAAGGTAGGCCCGGGGAGAGAGGCCGGCCCGCCGATCGGTGAGCCCCGATCGCGGGGCCAGACCTCATCGGAGGCCCCCCCCCGGTGAAGGAGCGCTTCTCCCCGCCCCACAGGCAGCACCCCCGACCCTTCGCACAGAGTTCCCGCCGGCAGGGGTGAACGACGCAGGCGGGACTCTGCCGTGGCCGCTCGGCCCATCCGGGCCGGAGAATCGGCGGGCGCGCAACCGGCACCGCACCCAATGCGTCGGTGCAAATGGCGGCAATTCTCCGCACCTCGGAGAATCGCGCGCCGGCGTCGGGGCGGCGTTGCGGTGATTCTCTGGCCCGGCTCGGAGAATCGCGCCCTCTATGTCTCCCTCTCTCTGTCTCCCTCCCTCTCTCTGTCCCCCTCTCTCTCCCTCTCTCTGTTTCCCTTGCTCTCTGTCTCCCTCTCTCTCTCTGTCTCCCTCTCTCTCTCTGTCTCCCTCCCTCTCTCTGTCCCCCTCTCTCTCCCTCTCTCTGTTTCCCTTGCTCTCTGTCTCCCTCTCTCTCTCTGTCTCCCTCTCTCTCTCTGTCTCCCTCTCTCTCTCTGTCTCCCTCTCTCTCTCTGTCTCCCTCTCTCTCTCTGTCTCCCTCTCTCTGTCTCCCTCCCTCTCTCTGTCCCCCTCTCTCTCCCTCTCTCTGTTTCCCTTGCTCTCTGTCTCCCTCTCTCTCTCTGTCTCCCTCTCTCTCTCTGTCTCCCTCTCTCTCTCTGTCTCCCTCTCTCTCTCTGTCTCCCTCTCTCTCTCTGTCTCCCTCTCTGTCTCTGTCTCCCTCTCTGTCTCTCTCTCTCTCTGTCTCTCTCAGACTGTGTGTCTCTCTCTCTCTCTATCAATCTCGTGGGCAGCACGGTAGCACAGTTGCTTCACAGCTCCAGAGTCCCAGATTCGATTCCCGGCCTGGGTCACTGTCTGTGTGGTGTCTGCACATCCTCCCCGTGCCTGCGTGGGTTTCCTCTCACAGTCCAAAGATGTGCAGGTTAGGTGGATTGGCCATTCTAAATTGCCCATAGTGTCCAAAAAAGATTAGATGGGGTTACTGGGTTCCAGGGATAAAGGGGAGAGGGTGGAGGCGTGCGGCTCTGTGTCCCTCTCTCTCTCTGTCCCTCTCTCTCTCTGTCCCTCTCTCGCTCTGTCCCTCTCTCGCTCTGTCCCTCTCTCGCTCTGTCCCTCTCTCGCTCTGTCCCTCTCTCGCTCTGTCCCTCTCTCGCTCTGTCCCTCTCTCGCTCTGTCCCTCTCTCGCTCTGTCCCTCTCTCGCTCTGTCCCTCTCTCGCTCTGTCCCTCTCTCGCTCTGTCCCTCTCTCGCTCTGTCCCTCTCTCGCTCTGTCCCTCTCTCGCTCTGTCCCTCTCTCGCTCTGTCCCTCTCTCGCTCTGTCCCTCTCTCGCTCTGTCCCTCTCTCGCTCTGTCCCTCTCTCGCTCTGTCCCTCTCTCGCTCTGTCCCTCTCTCGCTCTGTCCCTCTCTCGCTCTGTCCCTCTCTCGCTCTGTCCCTCTCTCGCTCTGTCCCTCTCTCGCTCTGTCCCTCTCTCGCTCTGTCCCTCTCTCGCTCTGTCCCTCTCTCGCTCTGTCCCTCTCTCGCTCTGTCCCTCTCTCGCTCTGTCCCTCTCTCGCTCTGTCCCTCTCTCGCTCTGTCCCTCTCTCGCTCTGTCCCTCTCTCGCTCTGTCCCTCTCTCGCTCTGTCCCTCTCTCGCTCTGTCCCTCTCTCGCTCTGTCCCTCTCTCGCTCTGTCCCTCTCTCGCTCTGTCCCTCTCTCGCTCTGTCCCTCTCTCGCTCTGTCCCTCTCTCGCTCTGTCCCTCTCTCGCTCTGTCCCTCTCTCGCTCTGTCCCTCTCTCTCTCTGTCCCTCTCTCTCTCTGTCCCTCTCTCTCTCTGTCCCTCTCTCTCTCTGTCCCTCTCTCTCTCTGTCCCTCTCTCTCTCTGTCCCTCTCTCTCTCTGTCCCTCTCTCTGTCCCTCTCTCTGTCCCTCGTTCTCTGTCCCCCTCTCTGTCTCTCTCTGACCCCCTCTCTCTCCCTCTGTCCCTCTCCCTCTGTCCCTCTCCCTCTGTCCCTCTCCCTCTGTCCCTCTCTCTCTGTTCCTCTCCCTCTGTCCCTCCCTGTGTCCCTCTTTCTGTGTCCCTTTCTCTGTCCCTCTCTGACCCTCTCTCTGTCCCTCGTTCTCTGTCCCCCTCTCTGTCTCTCTCTGACCCCCTCTCTCTCCCTCTGTCCCTCTCCCTCTGTCCCTCTCCCTCTGTCCCTCTCTCTCTGTTCCTCTCCCTCTGTCCCTCCCTGTGTCCCTCTTTCTGTGTCCCTTTCTCTGTCCCTCTCTGTCCCTCTCTCTGTCCCTCGTTCTCTGTCCCCCTCTCTGTCTCTCTCTGACCCCCTCTCTCTCCCTCTGTCCCTCTCCCTCTGTCCCTCTCCCTCTGTCCCTCTCCCTCTGTCCCTCTCCCTCTGTCCCTCTCTCTCTGTTCCTCTCCCTCTGTCCCTCCCTGTGTCCCTCTTTCTGTGTCCCTTTCTCTGTCCCTCTCTGACCCTCTCTCTCTCCCTCTGTCCCTCTCCCTCTGTCCCTCTCCCTCTGTCCCTCTCCCTCTGTCCCTCTCTGAGTCCCTCTCTGAGTCCCTCTCTCTGAGTCCCTCTCTCTGAGTCCCTCTCTCTGAGTCCCTCTCTCTGAGTCCCTCTCTCTGAGTCCCTCTCTCTGAGTCCCTCTCTCTGAGTCCCTCTCTCTGAGTCCCTCTCTCTGAGTCCCTCTCTCTGAGTCCCTCTCTCTGAGTCCCTCTCTCTGAGTCCCTCTCTCTGAGTCCCTCTCTCTGAGTCCCTCTCTCTGAGTCCCTCTCTCTGAGTCCCTCTCTCTGAGTCCCTCTCTCTGAGTCCCTCTCTCTGAGTCCCTCTCTCTGAGTCCCTCTCTCTGAGTCCCTCTCTCTGAGTCCCTCTCTCTGAGTCCCTCTCTCTGAGTCCCTCTCTCTGAGTCCCTCTCTCTGAGTCCCTCTCTCTGAGTCCCTCTCTCTGAGTCCCTCTCTCTGAGTCCCTCTCTCTGAGTCCCTCTCTCTGAGTCCCTCTCTCTGAGTCCCTCTCTCTGAGTCCCTCTCTCTGAGTCCCTCTCTCTGAGTCCCTCTCTCTGAGTCCCTCTCTCTGAGTCCCTCTCTCTGAGTCCCTCTCTCTGAGTCCCTCTCTCTGAGTCCCTCTCTCTGAGTCCCTCTCTCTGAGTCCCTCTCTCTGAGTCCCTCTCTCTGAGTCCCTCTCTCTGAGTCCCTCTCTCTGAGTCCCTCTCTCTGAGTCCCTCTCTCTGAGTCCCTCTCTCTGAGTCCCTCTCTCTGAGTCCCTCTCTCTGAGTCCCTCTCTCTGAGTCCCTCTCTCTGAGTCCCTCTCTCTGAGTCCCTCTCTCTGAGTCCCTCTCTCTGAGTCCCTCTCTCTGAGTCCCTCTCTCTGAGTCCCTCTCTCTGAGTCCCTCTCTCTGAGTCCCTCTCTCTGAGTCCCTCTCTCTGAGTCCCTCTCTCTGAGTCCCTCTCTCTGAGTCCCTCTCTCTGAGTCCCTCTCTCTGAGTCCCTCTCTCTGAGTCCCTCTCTCTGAGTCCCTCTCTCTGAGTCCCTCTCTCTGAGTCCCTCTCTCTGAGTCCCTCTCTCTGAGTCCCTCTCTCTGAGTCCCTCTCTCTGAGTCCCTCTCTCTGAGTCCCTCTCTCTGAGTCCCTCTCTCTGAGTCCCTCTCTCTGAGTCCCTCTCTCTGAGTCCCTCTCTCTGAGTCCCTCTCTCTGAGTCCCTCTCTCTGAGTCCCTCTCTCTGAGTCCCTCTCTCTGAGTCCCTCTCTCTGAGTCCCTCTCTCTGAGTCCCTCTCTCTGAGTCCCTCTCTCTGAGTCCCTCTCTCTGAGTCCCTCTCTCTGAGTCCCTCTCTCTGAGTCCCTCTCTCTGAGTCCCTCTCTCTGAGTCCCTCTCTCTGAGTCCCTCTCTCTGAGTCCCTCTCTCTGAGTCCCTCTCTCTGAGTCCCTCTCTCTGAGTCCCTCTCTCTGAGTCCCTCTCTCTGAGTCCCTCTCTCTGAGTCCCTCTCTCTGAGTCCCTCTCTCTGAGTCCCTCTCTCTGAGTCCCTCTCTCTGAGTCCCTCTCTCTGAGTCCCTCTCTCTGAGTCCCTCTCTCTGAGTCCCTCTCTCTGAGTCCCTCTCTCTGAGTCCCTCTCTCTGAGTCCCTCTCTCTGAGTCCCTCTCTCTGAGTCCCTCTCTCTGAGTCCCTCTCTCTGAGTCCCTCTCTCTGAGTCCCTCTCTCTGAGTCCCTCTCTCTGAGTCCCTCTCTCTGAGTCCCTCTCTCTGAGTCCCTCTCTCTGAGTCCCTCTCTCTGAGTCCCTCTCTCTGAGTCCCTCTCTCTGAGTCCCTCTCTCTGAGTCCCTCTCTCTGAGTCCCTCTCTCTGAGTCCCTCTCTCTGAGTCCCTCTCTCTGAGTCCCTCTCTCTGAGTCCCTCTCTCTGAGTCCCTCTCTCTGAGTCCCTCTCTCTGAGTCCCTCTCTCTGAGTCCCTCTCTCTGAGTCCCTCTCTCTGAGTCCCTCTCTCTGAGTCCCTCTCTCTGAGTCCCTCTCTCTGAGTCCCTCTCTCTGAGTCCCTCTCTCTGAGTCCCTCTCTCTGAGTCCCTCTCTCTGAGTCCCTCTCTCTGAGTCCCTCTCTCTGAGTCCCTCTCTCTGAGTCCCTCTCTCTGAGTCCCTCTCTCTGAGTCCCTCTCTCTGAGTCCCTCTCTCTGAGTCCCTCTCTCTGAGTCCCTCTCTCTGAGTCCCTCTCTCTGAGTCCCTCTCTCTGAGTCCCTCTCTCTGAGTCCCTCTCTCTGAGTCCCTCTCTCTGAGTCCCTCTCTCTGAGTCCCTCTCTCTGAGTCCCTCTCTCTGAGTCCCGCTCTCTGAGTCCCGCTCTCTGAGTCCCGCTCTCTGAGTCCCGCTCTCTGAGTCCCGCTCTCTGAGTCCCGCTCTCTGAGTCCCGCTCTCTGAGTCCCGCTCTCTGAGTCCCGCTCTCTGAGTCCCGCTCTCTGAGTCCCGCTCTCTGAGTCCCGCTCTCTGAGTCCCGCTCTCTGAGTCCCGCTCTCTGAGTCCCGCTCTCTGAGTCCCGCTCTCTGAGTCCCGCTCTCTGAGTCCCGCTCTCTGAGTCCCGCTCTCTGAGTCCCGCTCTCTGAGTCCCGCTCTCTGAGTCCCGCTCTCTGAGTCCCGCTCTCTGAGTCCCGCTCTCTGAGTCCCGCTCTCTGAGTCCCGCTCTCTGAGTCCCGCTCTCTGAGTCCCGCTCTCTGAGTCCCGCTCTCTGAGTCCCGCTCTCTGAGTCCCGCTCTCTGAGTCCCGCTCTCTGAGTCCCGCTCTCTGAGTCCCGCTCTCTGAGTCCCTCTCTCTCTGTCCCTCTCTCTCTGTCCCTCTCTCTCTGTCCCTCTCTCTCTGTCCCTCTCTCTCTGTCCCTCTCTCTCTGTCCCTCTCTCTGTGTCCCTCTCTCTGTGTCCCCCTCTCTGTCCCTCTCACTCTGTCCCTCTCACTCTGTCCCTCTCACTCTGTCCCTCTCACTCTGTCCCTCTCACTCTGTCCCTCTCACTCTGTCCCTCTCACTCTGTCCCTCTCACTCTGTCCCTCTCACTCTGTCCCTCTCACTCTGTCCCTCTCACTCTGTCCCCCTCTCTCTGTCCCTCTCTCTGTCCCTCTCCCTGTCCCTCTCTCTGTGTCCCCCTTTCTGTGTCCCTCTCTCTCTCTGTCCCTTTCTCTGTCTCTCTCTGACCCTCCCTCTCTCTCTGTCCCTCTCTCTCTGTCCCTCTCTCTCTGTCCCTCTCTCTCTGTCCCTCTCTCTCTGTCCCTCTCTCTCTGTCCCTCTCTCTCTGTCCCTCTCTCTCTGTCCCTCTCTCTCTGTCCCTCTCTCTCTGTCCCTCTCTCTCTGTCCCTCTCTCTCTGTCCCTCTCTCTCTGTCCCTCTCTCTCTGTCCCTCTCTCTCTGTCCCCCTTTCTGTGTCCCTCTCTCTCTCTGTCCCTTTCTCTGTCTCTCTCTGACCCTCTCTCTCCCTCTGTCCCTCTCCCTCTGTCCCTCTCTCTCTGTCCCTCTCCCTCTGTCCCTCTCCCTCTGTCCCTCTCCCTCTGTCCCTCTCCCTCTGTCCCTCTCCCTCTGTCCCTCTCCCTCTGTCCCTCTCCCTCTGTCCCTCTCCCTCTGTCCCTCTCCCTCTGTCCCTCTCCCTCTGTCCCTCTCCCTCTGTCCCTCTCCCTCTGTCCCTCTCCCTCTGTCCCTCTCCCTCTGTCCCTCTCCCTCTGTCCCTCTCCCTCTGTCCCTCTCCCTCTGTCCCTCTCCCTCTGTCCCTCTCCCTCTGTCCCTCTCCCTCTGTCCCTCTCCCTCTGTCCCTCTCCCTCTGTCCCTCTCCCTCTGTCCCTCTCCCTCTGTCCCTCTCCCTCTGTCCCTCTCCCTCTGTCCCTCTCCCTCTGTCCCTCTCCCTCTGTCCCTCTCCCTCTGTCCCTCTCCCTCTGTCCCTCTCCCTCTGTCCCTCTCCCTCTGTCCCTCTCCCTCTGTCCCTCTCCCTCTGTCCCTCTCCCTCTGTCCCTCTCCCTCTGTCCCTCTCCCTCTGTCCCTCTCCCTCTGTCCCTCTCCCTCTGTCCCTCTCCCTCTGTCCCTCTCCCTCTGTCCCTCTCCCTCTGTCCCTCTCCCTCTGTCCCTCTCCCTCTGTCCCTCTCCCTCTGTCCCTCTCCCTCTGTCCCTCTCCCTCTGTCCCTCTCCCTCTGTCCCTCTCCCTCTGTCCCTCTCCCTCTGTCCCCTCTCCCTCTGTCCCTCTCCCTCTGTCCCTCTCCCTCTGTCCCTCTCCCTCTGTCCCTCTCCCTCTGTCCCTCTCCCTCTGTCCCTCTCCCTCTGTCCCTCTCCCTCTGTCCCTCTCCCTCTGTCCCTCTCCCTCTGTCCCTCTCCCTCTGTCCCTCTCCCTCTGTCCCTCTCCCTCTGTCCCTCTCCCTCTGTCCCTCTCCCTCTGTCCCTCTCCCTCTGTCCCTCTCCCTCTGTCCCTCTCCCTCTGTCCCTCTCCCTCTGTCCCTCTCCTCTGTCCCTCTCCCTCTGTCCCTCTCCCTCTGTCCCTCTCCCTCTGTCCCTCTCCCTCTGTCCCTCTCCCTCTGTCCCTCTCCCTCTGTCCCTCTCCCTCTGTCCCTCTCCCTCTGTCCCTCTCCCTCTGTCCCTCTCCCTCTGTCCCTCTCCCTCTGTCCCTCTCCCTCTGTCCCTCTCCCTCTGTCCCTCTCTCTCTGTCCCTCTCTCTCTGTCCCTCTCTCTCTGTCCCTCTCTCTGTGTCCCCCTTTCTGTGTCCCTCTCTCTGTGTCCCCCTTTCTGTGTCCCTCTCTCTCTCTGTCCCTTTCTCTGTCTCTCTCTGACCCTCTCTCTCTCTCTCTGTCCCTCTCTCTCTCTCTGTCCCTCTCTCTGTCCTTCTCCCTCTGTCCCTCTCTCTGTGTCTCTCTCTCACTCTGTCCCTCTCTCACTCTGTCCCTCTTTCTCTCTGTCCCTCTCTCTCTGTCCCTCTCTCTCTGTCCCTCACTCTCTCTCTCTGTCCCTCTCTTTCTTTCTCCCTCTCTTTCTGTCCCTCTCTCTCTCTCTCTCTCTGTCCATCTCTCTCTCTCTGTCCCTCTCTCTCTGTCCTTCTCTCTGTCCCTCCCTCTCTGTCTCTGCCCTCTGTCCCTCCCTCTCTGACCCTCTCTGCCTCTCTCTCTCTCTTTCTGTCTCGCTCTCTCTCCCTCGCCATGTCCCTCCCTCTCTCTCTCTCTGTCCTGTCCCTCTCTCTGTCCTGTCCCTCTCTCTGTCCTGTCCCTCGCTGTGTCCCTCGCTGTGTCCCTCGCTGTGTCCCTCTCTGTGTCCCTCTGTCTGTGTCCCTCTGTCTGTCCATCTCTGTCTGTCCCTCTCCCTCTCTCTCTGTCCCTCTCTCTCTGTCCCTCTCTTTCTTTCTCCCTCTCTTTCTGTCCCTCTCTCTCTCTCTGTCCATCTCTCTCTCTCTGTCCTTCTCTCTGTCCCTCCCTCTCTGACCCTCCCTCTCTGACCCTCTGTGCCTCTCCGCCTCTCTCTCTCTCTCTTTCTGTCTCGCTCTCTCTCCCTCGCCCTGTCCCTCCCTCTCTCTCTGTCCTCTCTCTCTCTCTGTCCTGTCCCTCTCTCTGTCCTGTCCCTCTCTCTGTCCCTCTCTCTGTCCCTCTCAGTGTCCCTCTGTCTGTGTCCCTCTCTCTGTCCCTCTCTGTCTGTCTCTGTCCCTCTCTCTCTGTCCCTCTCTCTCTCTCTCTGTCTCTCTCTCTCTGTCCCTCTCTCTCTGCCCCCCTCCCTCCCTCTCTCTGTCCTCCCTCTCCCTCCCTCTCTCTGTCTCGCTCTGTCCTCTTTCTCTGTCTCTCTCTCTCCTTTTCTGTCCCCCTCTCTCTCTCTCTCTCTTCCCCCCCCCCCCCTGTCTCTCTCACGCTCTCTCTGTCTCTCCCCCCCTCTCTGTCTCTCTCACTCTATCTCTCTCTTTCTTCCCCCCCCCCCCCCCCTCCTCCCCTCTCTGTCTCCTCTCTGCCAATGTTTATCTTTAAAGTGACACTCTTTAATTTTGGTGTTTCACAGGATGTCATTGCTGCTAATTTTGCCTTCTGTCTGGGCTCCATGCCAGAGTGTCTGCTGATCACAGCTGATAATAACCCTGTCTGACTCACCGTCACTCAGCGGAGCCTCACAGAGAGAGGATAACACCCTCTCCAACTGCACAGGGCGATCCCAGGTTCCTGCACTAAATAGTTTGCTTTTGAAAATATCTTTATTCAAGACTTTGCACATCTGTACACAGAATATCAGAAGAACAGTCAACCCTAATAAATCACCCCCCTCCCCCACCAACACCCTGCCATGTCCCGCCTTCCCCATTTCCCTGCCAGAACCCCCAGGAGACGCCCAGAGCAGGTGGACATGATTTGCGCCCCCCCCCCCCCCCACCCCGCGCCCGCCGCCCACCCTACCCTCCACCCCCTCAAAGGACCTGCTCATGATAAATAAATTGGGACTTCCGGTGACGACCACGGAGTGAGTGGTCGCTTATTTGGTAGCTCCCGCTCATGGTGGTCCTTTGAGACCTTTTCCCCCGACTTATGGTGGATTTGATCGGCAAAGTAGGAGATTGATGAGGCAGAGGAGAAGGATTCCCCACCAGTGTATGGATTCGTGGACCAGAAGTGGTCTGAAAAGGAGTTGGTCAAAGAAGGGAGTGGAGTCTGCAGCACAGGAGAATATGGTGGAGGGTCTCATTGATCCTGAAGCGGGAGAAGGACCCAGAGCAATGCGGGTCCTACAGACCAATCTCCCTACTCAATGTTGATGTCAAATTGATGGCCAAAATTCTGGCCTCGAGGATGCAGGATTGTGTTCCAGGGGTAATAGGAGAAGACCAGACGGGGTTTGTCAAAGGTAGGCAGCTAACGGCCAATGTTTGAAGGCTCCTGAATGTGATCATGATGCCCTCTGAGGGCGGGGTGGGGGAGTTGGGGGGACGAGGCAGAGGTGGTGGTCACCATGGACGCGGAGAAGGCCTTGTGCAGCCAAACCAGGAGAGTTCGGACTACTTTAGACTGCACCTGTGGATGAGGCAGGGATGTCCCCTCTCCCCACTGTTTGCCTTGGCTACAGAGCCATTGGCGATGGTGCTGAGAGCGTCAAAGGACTGGAAGGTGCTAGTCCGGGGGGGGGGGGGGGGGGGGGGGGGGGCGGCGGGGGTGGAATACAGGGTCCCGTTATGTGCAGATGACCTACTCCTGTATGTTCTGACCCGTTAGGGGGGATGGGGGAGGTTATGTGGATCTTAGGGAATTTGGCCGGTTCTCGGGTATAAATTGAATATGGGTAAGAGTGAGGATTTTGTGATCCAGGCGAGGGGGCAGGCGAGGAGACTGGGGAGTTGCTGTTTAAAGTGGTGGGAGGGAGTTTTCGCTACTTGGGTATTCAGGTGGCAAGAGGATGGGAGCAGCTACAAAAATTAATTCTGGCCCCGGTTAGTTGAGCAAATGAAGGAGGACTTCCGGAGGTGGGACATGCTCCCGTTGTCACTGGCGGGGAGGGTGGGACACGCTCCCGCTGTCACTGGCGGGAGGGTACAGACTGTAAAGATGACGGTGATCCTGAGATTTTTGTTTGTTTCCCAGTGCCTCCCTATTTTTACACCAAAGGCCTTTTCTATGCGGGTGAATGCGGTGATCTCTGGGTGTAAGGAAAGTGCCGTTGAGTGGAGCCAAACGGGGGGGGGGGGGAAGAGAGGGAGGGTTGGCACTGCCGAACTTTAGGAATTACTACTGGACGGCAAATATAGCCATGATTAGGAAGTGGGTAGGCGGCCTCATGTAAGGACACAAGTTTGGGGACATCGGTAACGGCTCCTCTGCCGTTCTCGCCGGCTCGATACTCCACAAGCCCGGTGGTAGTGGCGGCTCTGAGAGTCTGGGGGCCGTGGCGGAAGCATGGGAGAGGAGGGAGCGTGGGTCTGGGCTCCAATTTGTGGTAATCACCGGTTTGTGCGGGGAGGCTGGATGGGGGTTTCGGAGGTGGCAGAGAGCAGGGAGTGAGAGGCCGGGAGATCTGTTTATTGATGGGAGCTTTCCCTGTTTGGAGGATCTGGAAGAGGAGTTTGAATTGCCGGGAGGGAATGGGTTTTGTTATCTGCAGGTGAGGGATTTTGTGCGAAGGCAGGTTTTGACCTTCCCGCTTCTACTGCCCCAGGGGATACAGGACAAGGTAGTCTCTAGAACGGGAGTGGGGGAGGGGAATGTATCGGAAATCTATAAAGAACCTATGGAGTGGGAGGAAACCCAGGCAGATGAGCTGAAATGTAAATGGGAAGATGAGTTGGAAAAGGAGTTAGAGGCGGGTCTGTGGGTGGATGCTCTGAGCAGAGTCAACACGTCCTCATCATGCCAGGCTCAGCCTGATACAATTCAAGGTGGTTCACCGGGCACACATGACAGTGGTCCGGATGAGCAGGATTTTTGGGGTGGAGGACAGGTATGTGAAGTGTGCAGGAGGGCCCGCAAATCACGTCCACATGTTTTGGGCACATCCGAAGCTTAGGGGATTCAGGCAGGGATTTGCGGATGTCATGTCCACGGTGCTAAAAACGAGGGTGGTACCGAGTTCAGAGGTGGCAATTTCTGGAGTGTCGAAAGACCCGGGAGTCCAGGGGGCGAGAGAGGCTGACGTTTTGGCCTTTGCCTCCTTGGTAGCCCGGAGAAGGATCTTATTGGCGTGGAGGGACTCGAAGCCCTCGAAATCGGGGTTAGCGATATGGCCGGGTTTCTCAGGCTTGAGAAAATTAAGTTCGCCCTGAGAGGATCAGGAGGTGGCAGCCGTTTATCGACTTCTTCGGGGGAAAACTAAACTGTTAGCAGATACAATAAGGGGGGGATTAGGGCGGGCTGGGGGAGTTAGGTTAGTTTAGTTTAGGTGGGAACAGTGAGAAGAGATGGAGGGATGTGTTATGCACTGAATTATGTTTACATTGGTATTGGTAACTTTAGTTGTTATAAAACCATAAATACCTTAATAAAATGTTTGTTAAATAAAATCTTTATTAGTGTCACAAGTAGGCTTACATTAACACTGTAATGCAGTTACTGTGAAAATCCCCTAGTCGCCACATTCCGCCGCCTGAGGGAGAATTCAGAATGTCCAAATTACCTAACGGCACATCTTTCGGGACTTTACTCTCCATCGTCATATGGGCCCTTTACAATACTTTAAACTGGTTGAGGGCCAACCTCGCACACGATGAGGACGCTTTCACCTCCGCCCACATCCCGGCCCCCACCTCCCCACCCAGCTCCTCCTCCAACTTGCATTTAATATCCTCCACCAGGCGCCCTCCCTCTTCATCGATTCCCGGGATATATCCGGCACCCTCCCCTCTCCTATTTCGTTTTCCGATAACAGCTTATCCTGCCGCACCCGAGGCAGCAGCCCCGGGAAGGACGGCACCTCCCTCCTCACAAAATCCCTCACCCGCAGGTACCTAAAACAATTACCCCTGGGCAGCTCATACACTTCCTCCAACTCCTCCACCCTGTGAATTTGCCCCCGAGAAAGAAGCTGGAAAAACTCAATCCCTTCCTGCCTCCAGCCCCGGACCGTCACGTCCAGCCCCTCCGGCACAAACCTATGGTTGTCGCATATTTCCGCCCACAGCGACATGTCCTCCAGCCCAAAGTGCTGCCTACACTGACCCCACACCTTTAAAGCTGACACCACCACTCGGCTCACAGTGTACCTGACGGGCGACAACAGGAGAGGCGGCAACAGCAGAGCCCTCAACCTGTTCACCTACACAATGCCCCATCCTCCCGCCCCAGATTGACCTCTCCTCCACATCCCATTTCCTCACCATCGCAACATCTGCTGCCCAATAATAATGCCCGCGATCTTCCAGCACCATTACCCTCTCACTCAAGCGAAACGAGGCCGGTGAACAATGGGAAAAATGGGAACCGCGCCATGCACCAAACAGTTTGCGATGCAGTAGACCCACACCCACTCGAGGCGAATTTGGGATCTCGCCGTAGCGGGGCGAGAAACCAATTATCACCACTTAAGCCCCATTTTTATACAATTAATGACCCCATGTCCAGGCCTCCTTTGATTCAGCGGCCTCCCCAGCAAGTGCTCACGCTGGCACCGATTAGTACTCCTTTAGACAAACATGATCCTGGCGGAAGGGCTTCTGTGAGGAGGTGAGTAGCCAACTTTGCTCACAGGCAAAGACTTGGTGGTGGGACCCTCGGCTGGGGGGGGGGTCGGCTGGGGGTGGGCCGCCATGGCAGAGTGGGGGGGGGGAAACGGGGTTGTAACCTCTCGCGGTGCCACCATGCCAACCCTGGATCGTGTGTACCCGGCCCAGGGCAGCCCTTGTCCCTTCCCGTCTGCCACCGGACCACCCATAACCCCCACCTACTACCAAGGCCTTGTGGCTGAAGCCTATCGCTAATGGGCAATTGGCAATCGTGGTTAAGTGAGCATTTCACACAACCCAAGTGGATTCCCGTGGGTGGGCGGGCCATGTAGCATGTGGGAGTCATTGCTAAGCATCCCAGTCAGACCGTGATGCCTGGACACTACCTGAACACTGCGGGAGGCAACACCACACACACAGCAGCCAACATCCGAACGCCCAGGGGATGGGACACAGCTCCGGGGACAGGTCCACAGTCGGTGGATGGGTGAGTGTCATGGGGAGAGGGCCAGCGCTCGGTCGGGTTGACGTTGTGAGTGGGTGTCCGAGATACAGGGTCTAGGGCCCGGTGAGGGGACCCACTGCGGCGGGGTATGTGTGGGCAGGACGTTCCGGGTAGGGGCAAGGTGGGGGGGATCAGTGGGAGATTGGAGGCTCCCGGGGTGGGAGCCACCGCTGTTTGTCGGTCTAACACCCTCTCCCAATGCCTTACAGATATTGAATGTTATGGCAGGGATGTTGGACGCAGAAGTTGCCCTAGTGGTGCTGCTGCTAGGCCGGGCAGCCGGACGCCGGAGAAGGTGGCAGCAACAGTGTCTGCAGATGCTCGAGGCAGCGGCCCATGCGCCACACCCCACCCCACACCCTGAGGACCCGGCCCCAGAGGGGGAGTCCCGCGACGGCCCAGGGTGAACAGGTGTCACTGACCACTGCCCAGTGGCTGTCAGGGTCACCGCAGCCCTGAACCTTTACACCTCAGGATCATTCCAGGACGAGAGCGGGGCCTGTGTGGTATCTCCCAGCCCACAGGAGCACCCGGCAGGTGACGGATGCCCTGTTTGTCTGGACAGAAAACGACCTCATCATTGACATGGACCAGGCTCAGCGAGATGCCCGGGCAGCAGGTTTCTCCGCCATCACCGGGATGCACCAGCTCCAGGGGGGTCATAGATGCCACGCATGTTGCCCTGTGCTCACTGGGCCACCTGGGAGTGCCCTATGTTAACAGAAAGGGGTTCCAGTCCCCCACCATACCGCTCGTGTGTGACCACCAAATGAAGATAATGCACGTGTGTGCCCGCTTCCCGGGGAGTGTGCACGACAGCTACATCCTGGGGCAGTCGGTCATCCCCGGTATCTTCGATGACCACCCAGGATGGGCGGCTGGGTCTGGGGGGATAAGGGGTACTCGCTGAGGACCTGGCTAATGACGCCATATGGAGGTCGGAGACGAAGCAGAGACCCGGTACAACGGGGCCCATGCAGCCACCTGGGCTGTGATTGAGTGGTGCATCAGACTCCTCAACATGCAGTTGCAGTTCCGATGCCTCGACCACTCCAGTGGCACCCTGCAGCATACCCAGGAGGGTCGCCCGCTTTGTGGTGGTCCGCTGTGTCTTCCACAACCTGGCACAGCAACAGGGCGACGTGCTGGAGGTTGATGATGAGGAACGTATGGCCATCTCCGAGGAGGATGATGAGGCGATGGACCAGCAGGGGCTGGAGGACGAGGCCGGGGTGGAACCTGAGGACCAGCCGGAGGCTGTAGGACAGGCGGCAGTGGTGAGGGTCCGGCAAGCCCGGAGGGGCAGGGAGGCACTCATACTCGCCCGATTCACTGAGCGCAAAGCCTGGTCCATCACCGCAACCTTACCCACCCACCACCCCCATTTCCCACCCTCCCAGGGTTTGTGTCACATCACCCCAGGGTGCTGGGACTGTGTTGGCGCTATCAGCGGGTCACTGTCGAGGGCAGGGGGGGAAGTGATGATAACCCGCAGAGAGCTAGGCGCTGGAGCTCCTCAATCTCTGCCACAGTCTGACCCCTGCCTGTCTGCTGAGTGCTCGCTCACACCCATGCTCGTTCACACCCATCACTTGCACGCGGCGATGCATTGCGGAAGAAAGTGACAGAGGTCCCCACTCTTCCAATGGTGCTGCCCCCCCCCACATCCCCAACCCCCACCCTCCACCTCCTACCTACCCTCCCCCCCCTTCCCCAGTGCCCTCAGTGATCCTCAATGTGCTTGGCCGTCCTAGCTCTACCACTACATCTAGGTGTCTCCCCAGAATGCACATCAGAGGTGGAGGCAGCCAGATACTTACCTCGCCCTTTGGCCTTCGATGCCCCTGGCGGGCGTCCTCTGGGGCCAGAGGGCCCCGGTTCACTTGTCGATGGCACATGCACAGCTGTGCCGCCCTGTCCCGAGTGCTGACTGTAAGATGCGGCCTCAGAGGGGTGGAACTCAGGAGAGCTGGTGCCAACCGTCGCCGCCCCATGGGATGGGTTCAGGTTGGCACTCAGTGCCCCTTCTTCCCGGTCGGTGCCCATAGGGTCCTTTGGGTCTGCCTTGGGATGGAGGGGCAGCTGGTTCGAGCCCTGCCGGCTCCCCATGGTCAGCGCCATTGTGTCGACGCCCTCAGCGATGCTCCTCAGTGACTGGGACAAGCTCTACAGCACCTTAACAATGCCCACCTGGGACTGGGACAAGCTCCGCAGCGCCTCGGCCATTCCCATCTGGGAGCGGGACATGTCCCGCAGAACCTCATCAAGGTCAGCCTGGTACTGGGTGAAATCCCCCAGCGAGGCGGACATTCTGCCGAGACTCTCAGCCATGGCCGTCACCGACTGAGCGACGCCTTGGACACCTTCACTAATGGTGCTGACGTCATGCAGCAGGTTCCACAGTGCGGTCACCACCCTAGCAGTGTTCACCTCTGTGCCCCGCATTGCCGGCAATATCTCCTGCACCCGTAGCCTCTGGCACTCCTCCAAGCTGCTATGGATCCACAGGAGTGACACTGACATCTCCCTCTGAATGTCCCGGCCGCTCCCTATCGTCCCCATCAGCTCCGGGTAACCCTGTTCCACAGGCTCAGCATCAAGCTGGGCCCAGGCTGGGTCCTGGGATCCAGCAGCCCTCCGACTGCTGTCTCCCCTGGGGGTTCCTGCCTCCATCTGATGTACATCAGCAGCAGTGTGGTGCTCACCAGATTGTGCCCCAGAAGCCTGTCCACTGACCTTTCCCACCGAGGTCTATGTGGAGGGTGGGGATGACGGCTGTGCCACGACTATAACAGTTGCATCCTCGGAGCTCCTCGGAGTCAGGAGAGGGGGCCCCCCAGAATGGGTCGGCGCCGTTGGCTGGAGGACCTGTGGGAGAATGGATATGTGGTCAGTGGGAGGGATGGGTCAGTCAGTAAGACAATTAGTACTCACGATTGACAGGTCCTCCGGGTGGGGCCCAGTGGTTGGATTGGATTTGGATTTTGTTTATTTTCATGTGTACCGAGGTACAGTGAAAAGTATTTTTCTGCGAACAGCTCAAACAGATCATTTAGTACATGAAAATAAAATTAAAATAAAATACATAATAGGCCCACACAAGGAGGAGCAAGCCCTGGGTTTTGGAGCTTTGATATGAGCTTGGCTGGGATTATGGTGTTGAAGGCGGAGCTGTAGTCAATAAATAGGAGTCTGATGTAGGAGTCCTTGTTGTCGAGATGCTCTAAGGATGAGTGTAGGACCAGGGAGATGGCGTCTGCTGTGGACCGGGTGCGGCGATATGTGAATTTCAGTGGATCAAGGCGTTCTGGGAGTATGGAGGTGATGCGCTTCATGACCAACCTCGAAGCACTTCATTCAGGGCCACCAGACGGCAGTCATTGAGGCACGTTGCCTGGTTCCTCTTTGGTACCGGTATGATGGTGGTCTTCTTGAAGCAGATGGGGACCTCGGAGCGGAGTTCCAGGACAGGTTAAAGATGTCCGCGAATACCTCTGCCAGCTGGTCCGCGCAGGCTTAGTGCACGACCAGGGATCCCGTCCGGACCCGTCGCCTTCCGAGGGTTCACTTTCAGGAAGGCCGATCTGACTTCGGAAGCAGTGATGGTGGGTATGGGTGTGTTATGGGCTGCTCGGGCACTCAACAGCGGATCGATAGTTTCCTGCTCGAACCGAGCATAGAATGCATTGAGTTCATCAGGGAGGGGTGCGCTGCTGCTGGAGATACTGCTCGGCTTCACTTTGTAGCCCGTTATATTGTTTCGGCCTTGCCGCAAGCGATGAGAGTATGTAACGCTAGCCTGTGATTCTAGCTTGGTCTGATATTCTCTCTTGGCATCTCGCATGGCTTTGCAGAGGTTGTACCTGGATTTCTTGTATAGGTCAGGGTCGCCTCACTTGAACGCCTCAGACCTGTCCTTCAGTAGAGAGTCAATCTTGCGATTGAGCCATGGTTTCCGGTTGGGGAACGTACATACTGCTTTTTTTGGCACATAGTTGTCCACACATTTGCTGATGAAGTCTGTGACGGTGGTGGCATACTCATTTAGGTTGGTCGCTGAGTTCTTAAATATGGACCAGTCCACTGTCTCCAAGCAGACACTTAAGAGCTCTTCTGTTTCCTCGGACCAGCACTGCACGAGCTTCTTAACCGGATTCTCCCACTTAAGTTTCTGCTTGTATACCGGGAGCAGCGTCTTCATGGTCTGATTTTCCGAAGTGTGGTCATGGGAAGGAACGGTAGGCGCCCTTGATTTTTGTGTAGCAGTGGTCAAGAGTGTTGTCGCCCCTGGTGGGACAGGAGATGTTGGTGGAATTTTGGCAGTACACTCTTGAGTGAAGTCCCCGGCCACGATGAACAAGGCTTCTGGGTGTTCTGTTTCATTGTTATTTATCACTGTTGTAAGGTTTTCGGGCAATTCGGCCTTTTTGGAACTGCCCAAGAATAAAAACTCAGAGACTGTAAACTGACTTTTCAGCCAAGAGAACGGAACCAGTTTTCCCAGCAGGCCTGGTCCGCTGAGCTGAGTAGGGAACATAAGTATTTACAAACCCCCCCCTAGGAGCTACAAGGAAGAAGGAGCCAGACAACGAGATAAGATCAAAACACAGACCAAGGGGCACGGGAATACACAGGGGGCCTGCCTGCAAGCAGGACAATGGGATGGCCATAGCCCCATGCAGATGTAAATGACCTGGCCTCCACCAGAGCAGAATCCAATCAACACCCCATCAACATAGCAGCTATCTCCGGAGCAGATGGAAGTCTTTGAAAATCTTCAAGGGAGCTCAACCTCGTTATCTCAAAAAAACAGACTGGAGGCGGACCTAGGGGAGGTACTCCCATCTCGACAGGTCTGACCGGCTCAAAGGGGGCGGGACCAGCGGGAACTTTAAATCTTACCTTTTTCAATGCAAAAGGGGCTGGCCGATCACAGGACAAAGCCAGGTAAAACAATATAAAAGGGGCTGTGTTTTCGATTGGGGGTCTCTTCGTTCTTGGCTCGACCTCTGCACCCCTGACTTGACCTCTGCAGCCTGTGACCGTAAGTACTCTGCAGCAGCTTGCGAAACTCCCTTGACTTTAATAGTGGTTGAGGCTTTGGGGAAGGGAACTTGTTTTGTGCCTTGTGATATTGCTAAAACCTGTGTAATCATAAGAATTTTCGTTGTGTCCGCTATATTACTTTTGAATAGACTTAGTTGTATTAGAGCATAAGATTTTATTGTGTTTCTTCTGTTGATGATTTTGACCTGGGTTTTACAATAAACCTTGATTTGATGATAATTGGAGTCGTTTAAATTCTTCAATCCTTCACCAGCGATCTCTGACCAAGTCATTGTTAAAATACTCCTCACCTTAATTCCGGGTTCAAGAATCGAGGGTCATCTTGAGCGATTCACTCAGGACAGACTGCTGGTTAGGAAATAAACAGCAGTGTCCTATTCTCTCTCTTGGGAAGGCTACTCTAGTGGAGTAGGAACCGGGTGGGTGATGCCCCACCGGCAAGAGAGAGAGTCACCTGGGTATTGGTAGGGGTCTGGAGATCTGTGTGATATAAGTCTCAGGCTGTCGGTTAGGAATAAACGGCAGGCTTGAATCAGTGCTCTCTTCAGTGGAAGTGTCCCAGTGCGACATCCCCTGGCCTCTGAAGTTTCAGTGCCAGCTGGAGAGAGACACACACAGACATCCAAACCCCAGATATCGGCCCAGTAGTGGAGTAGCGGAGATGGCACCCTCTACAATGGCGACCGCGGCAGGACCCCGGTGGTTTGGAGTATGTGACTTGGCAGAGGGGGTGAGGGAACGAAGCAAAATGGAGGAGAGAATATCCTCGTATTTGTGGCAAAAGGTCAACCTCACCAAACCTTGGGTTTCAGAATTGATCAATGCGGAGCAACCGGTAATGGCAGCGGCTGCATGGACAGAAAGCAAGGCGCACAAAAGGCACTTGGAGAAGGCAGTTTGGCTGGTTTGCCTGTCCGAGCAGGTAGTCAAGACAGAGGATAGGGTCGAAGAGTTAGAGCAGGAGTTGAGAGAAGTGAGGGCCAGCGCAGGGGACAGCGCTAGCGCAGCGGAACGACTGCGGGAAGAAATGGCAGAAATGAAACAGGAAAGCGAGTCTAACCGGTGTGAGAAGGACTATCTCCACTGCCAGATAGTGGAGGGTAAAGAAAAGGAACGGAGGCTCCAGGAACTATATGCTCGGAGTACAGAGCAGTGTAGGAAGCTGGAGGGGAAGTTCCGGGACATCCAGGCAGCGTACCGGGTGGCTCGCGAGGAAGTAGGGGACTGTGCCCATGGGCCGTGCCAGGCACGAATAACGGAGTTGGAGGAGACCTTGTCCAAGTTCAGGGGACAGATACACCTGGTAGGTCCAGGGGGGGTCCCAAGGGGCAAGGTGCTCCTCGCAGCGGATGATTCCCCAAAGGCCAAGGGGAATAGACCGCCTCCTGAGGCACCGGGATCGTGTCCGGGTCGGCAGGGGGGGATCGGGCTGCACGTTCAGGGGCAAGTCCAAGGGGGGTCGGCAGTGTATCCCCAGATAGCGGCGTCTCCTATATGGGTAGCTAGCCCGGGGACAGGGGGGCTACCCAACGAGGCAGGAGAGCTGGACAGTGGGGAGGAGGAGCAGGAACCCCAGGTAGGGCAGATGTGCCCTGTCAGGCAAAGAAGGTATGGTCCCCCGGCGGGGATGGCAAACAGGGGACCGGTTGAGGGCGACATTATCGTTCCTCATGGGGCATCCGCGCTCAGGGGGATGGTGGCCCACGTTCCCAGACTAACTCCAAAGGGGGATCCGTCGCTGCATTTTATGGAGGTGGAACAGGCTGCCAACATCAATGACTGCGACGAAGGGGAGCAAATAAAGATGCTCCTGATGACCCTAGATGCATAGCTATGCAGGACAGTGACCTCTGGGAATGGGGGAAGACCTGACACATGGGCGGCCGCACAGACTGCTGTTCTGGAGGCGATGGGCTTGAATCTGGGGAGCCCTTTCATGAGAGTGGGGGAAACCAAGCAGCAACCAGGGGAATCTCCCACCATGTTCGCAGACAGGCTGTGGATTGTCTATATGGAGGCATGCGGGGTTCAAGCGGATAGACGGAATTTAGGGGAAAGAACCGCCCACTGGCTGAAGACCCTAGTTGCCAACTGTCTCCCTAACGTTAGGGCAAAAGCCGAACACTGGTTCGACCCGCAGAGTCCGGACCTTAATGAGGAAGAGGTCCTTAGGAAACTTACCCTCGCATATCGTAATGGGGAGAGGGGTGAGGACAAGCCCCTTAAGGGTAGGGTGCATGAAATCGCGCCAGCAGCCCCTAAGAGAGAGTGGAAGCATGACGGCACCCGGACCTCCGACGAGAAACCGGTATGCTACGGGTGTGGGAAGGCCGGGCATTTCAAGAGGGAATGTAAAAACCCTAGCAAGCAGGAGAGGGCTCCCGCAGTAGAGAGTCAGACCCCGGCGGCAGGAGCAGCTGCCCCGGAAACCTTCGAGGTAAAGAAACTTTTAGCCTTTTTGCAGAGCCTAACAGCTGGGTCGGGACAGGTGGCAATGGCAACGGGCCAGGGCCTGCCCGCACCCACACCACAAGAACCCGTATGACTACCCAGGGAGCAGCCTCAGGAAAAAGGGAGCGCAGGGGTAGTTCTAGCCCCAGACCCTGGTCCGGTCCAGGTGCAGGGTCCCATTCTGGAGGCTGCCTCAGCGGCTATTTGCAGTTTAAATCCCTTAAGGTGGGACCCATGCGAACGCCACATCAGTCAATTTAAATTGTTCCACCCCATAAGGGCAAGAAAGAGCAAGGTGGGGGGAAGACTGGGGGTGGTAGTGGAGAAACCCCCCGTAGAATTAACGACGGTGGGGGAGGTCCCTGACTCCACGGTCACACAACCGGTGACAAGGTGCTGTCCCGAAGGGGCAGTCCCAAAGAAACCGACCGTGCTGCAAGCACCCAGCCCAGGGACAGTAACGATTCCCAAGCCCTTACCTGTGGGTCAGGTAGCCTGCCTTAGTATAGAGGCTAAGGAGGCGGAGGAAGTGGAGGTATCACCTTGGGCTTGGGAACCAGTCGGGGGACGAGGGAGCAATCGGGTCTCCAAGCCCCCGGTAAGATGGTCCCCATCACACCTCCCTCTCACCCGGTCCCGCAGTAAGGGGGCCCGAGTGGAAGGGAGCGATGAGGGATCACCGAACCCTGTTGGGAAAGGAGAGGCAAGGGGCAGCCCGAACCCCCGGGAGGGGACGGTCTGGCCCGAGCCATTGGACCAAACAGGTGAACTGCCCCAGTTTAGCGGGGCACAGTTTTAATTTGGCCACCCGGAGACGGGTGGCATTGTATATAGCATTCCCCCCCCTGTTAGTTCTAATTAGTGTGTAGTTGTGTGTGAAGTATTTAGGATCGTGGGAACACAGAAGCGCCTGGTGCAATGGTAAAATGATGAAGCACCAGGCACTAGGACCCTGGTGCAGCCGGGCTGTAAACACAGAATCACAGACAGGCTGCGGCAACTTCAAAGCAGGAGCTGCTGCTGCCACCGGATAGCGGCAGGCACTAGGACCCTGGGGAGCCGGGCTGTAAACACAGAATCACAGACAGGCTGCGGCAACTTCAAAGCGGGAGCTGCTGCTGCTGGATAGAACCCATGCACCTTAAGGTAGGTAGGGCTGTGGAGGCAAGGATGTGTTTTGTTTGTCTTACAGATGGGGCACCCGACGATGTGGAGTTTGATGATCTTGGCGATGGTGGGACCGGGAGAACTCCGCAGAGGCGAGACAGAAGAGTCCCTCGACTGACCGGGTTAGGGTGACTGAGGGCAGGCGGGTGTGTTCAACCTGTGAGGGGGACCTTCCTTTGGGGAGACGGTGGTGGCCCAGGAAGCTGAGGCTGGACATGAGGGATCGGTCCTCGGACTGGGAACGGACTGGACAACACCTACCGGACCATCACGGGGTCACCGGGTAGGATCACCGTTTGCGGGGATAAGGGGTGGGCTTCTGACCAGGGCATTTATTTGTGTTCATGGGGATCTACCAAGGCATGTCCACAAGGGGCATTAATCACTTTTGTAAGGTGGTGGCAGAACCCAGGGAACGGGATAAATTGACCGCAGTGGGGAGGGATGTGTAACGCCCAGGGAAGGGATGACTGTAGAAGCTACCGAACTGCTGGTTCAGGTAAAGCGACCCCTGCCCACAGCCCAACCGATCGACCCTCACAACTGTCCGATCACCACCAGGGGGGGGCCTGAGAATGGTTTAGTGTTTGCCCCACAAAGGAAATGTTGTACAGGGGGTACATTGTGCTGTCGCCTCAGTTGGACTAAACCTCTCAGCTGCAGGTATCGACGATGGAGAGTAAATGAAGAGCCCTCAACGGGAAGAAGCGAAGTGCAGCCAAGAAAGGAGGATCCTTGGTGAAATAAAACAGATGCAATTGTAAATAGTTGTATGGATTCGCAGGTCCCAGTTACTTGACTGTGATATATGTACAGGGACCCTTACGTTTGGGGTTCCGGTGAAATGTGTACTTGAGTGTGATATATGTACAGGGACCCTTACGTTTGGGGTTCCGGTGAAATGTGAATATGTTACTGTGTGTTTAAATTAGATATGGTCTTGTCTTTCCCTTTCATTGAAACCAGGGGTAGCCTAGATTAAGGGAACTGTCTTGGGAATTGTAATTTCGCATGTTGTTGGGGGGGGCCTACGGTCCACACAAGAGGAAATGATTGCCCTTCACCTGTGTCGATACGGTCCAAGCAGGTAGGGACGTATCGAAGGGGAATCTGTAAGGTTTTCGGGCAATTCGGCCTTTTTGGAACTGCCCAAGAATAAAAACTCAGAGACTGTAAACTGACTTTTCAGCCAAGAGAACGGAACCAGTTTTCCCAGCAGGCCTGGTCCGCTGAGCTGAGTAGGGAACATAAGTATTTACAAACCCCCCCCTAGGAGCTACAAGGAAGAAGGAGCCAGACAACGAGATAAGATCAAAACACAGACCAAGGGGCACGGGAATACACAGGGGGCCTGCCTGCAAGCAGGACAATGGGATGGCCATAGCCCCATGCAGATGTAAATGACCTGGCCTCCACCAGAGCAGAATCCAATCAACACCCCATCAACATAGCAGCTATCTCCGGAGCAGATGGAAGTCTTTGAAAATCTTCAAGGGAGCTCAACCTCGTTATCTCAAAAAAACAGACTGGAGGCGGACCTAGGGGAGGTACTCCCATCTCGACAGGTCTGACCGGCTCAAAGGGGGCGGGACCAGCGGGAACTTTAAATCTTACCTTTTTCAATGCAAAAGGGGCTGGCCGATCACAGGACAAAGCCAGGTAAAACAATATAAAAGGGGCTGTGTTTTCGATTGGGGGTCTCTTCGTTCTTGGCTCGACCTCTGCACCCCTGACTTGACCTCTGCAGCCTGTGACCGTAAGTATCCCGCAGCAGCTTGCGGAACTCCCTTGACTTTAATAGTGGTTGAGGCTTTGGGGAAGGGAACTTGTTTTGTGCCTTGTGATATTGCTAAAACCTGTGTAATCATAAGAATTTTCGTTGTGTCCGCTATATTACTTTTGAATAGACTTAGTTGTATTAGAGCATAAGATTTTATTGTGTTTCTTCTGTTGATGATTTTGACCTGGGTTTTACAATTAACCTTGATTTGATGATAATTGGAGTCGTTTAAATTCTTCAATCCTTCACCAGCGATCTCTGACCAAGTCATTGTTAAAATACTCCTCACCTTAATTCCGGGTTCAAGAATCGAGGGTCATCTTGAGCGATTCACTCAGGACAGTGTAGAAGATTGTAGTTTAGTCGGGCAGTATGGTCGGCACGGGCTTGGAGGGCCGAAGGGCCTGTTCCTGTGCTGTACATTTCTTTGTTCTTGTTCTTTGACAGACTGCTGGTTAGGAAATAAACAGCAGTGTCCTATTCTCTCTCTTGGGAAGGCTACTCTAGTGGAGTAGGAACCGGGTGGGTGTTGCCCCACCGGCAAGAGAGAGAGTCACCTGGGTATTGGTAGGGGTCTGGAGATCTGTGTGATATAAGTCTCAGGCTGTCGGTTAGGAATAAACGGCAGGCTTGAATCAGTGCTCTCTTCAGTGGAAGTGTCCCAGTGCGACATCCCCTGGCCTCTGAAGTTTCAGTGCCAGCTGGAGAGAGACACACACAGACATCCAAACCCCAGATATCGGCCCAGTAGTGGAGTAGCGGAGATGGCACCCTCTACACTGTGTACAATTCGTCCAGCGCCTTCCTCACTCCTGCCTGGGTGGGATGTAGACCGCTATGGTAATAGCTGAAGTGAACTCACGTGGAAGATAGTATGCGTGGCGCTTCACGGTCAGGAATTTCAGGTCCGGGGAGCAGTAAGTCGCCAGGGTCGCCACATCCAAGCACCAGGAGGAGTTGATGAGGCAAACCCCTCCATCCTTTGCTTTGCCTGATGACACAGTACGGTCCGCCCAATGAATTGAGGGCACAGTCCGGTGAGGCAGGGGTGAGCCATGTCTCTGTGAAACAGAGCACACAGCAGTCTCTCACTTCCCTCTGAAAGGCAAGTCTAGCGTTCAGTTCATCCAGCTTGTTTTCGATCGCTTGGACGTTTGCCAGGAGTATGCTGGGGAGAGGAGTCTTGAAACCGCGAGGCTTTCGTCTCACCTGCAGACCGCCGGGTTTCCCTCGCTTCCTCGATCGGCGGCTGCGGCTGGATGGTCCTGGGATCTGATGAGAGAAGTCTGACCTTGTGGAATGTCGGTGGTTGCGTCTGGCGAGGGCCGGGGCGCTGGTTCCTCACCTCTGTGGCGTCCGCCATCCTCCACATGGATGACCGCCCTGTCCTCGGCCACCTCCAGGGCCCGCTCCTCGAAGGAGATGAGGATTCTCAAGTCCGGCACCCCACCACCAGTCTGGGCCCTCTTCCAGCACTTGTGGGAGAGCTTTTCCTGAGGAAACACAGAGAGGGCATCATTAGTCACTCGCGTGGTTCACAGTGGTGGGGGGGGGGGGGGGTGGGAGGGGGAAGGGGCGGTGAAGGGAGGGTTGAAGTGGTGGTTAGAGGGAGGGCTGAAGGGGGAGGGGGATGGAGGGAGAGTGGGGGTCACCTGGACGATTGCTCCCTTGGGGTGGGGGGGTTCATTGGTGTCTACTCAATCATGCTGCTCGGTATAGGTCATTGACCTTCTTCTGACACTGAACACCAGTCCTCCTGGTCACACTCCCCAAGCACACAGCTGCTGCCACCTCGTCCCAGGTGGCACTGGCACCTTCTGTCTCACCCTCCAGGACCCTTGGGGGAACAGGACATCCCTCCTGACCTCCACTGCGTTGTGGAGCCTCCCTCGGTCAGCGTCCCTGAATCTTGGGGCTGGTATCCTCGGCACCTTTGTTACGAGCTGGCTGCTTAAGTGCTGCTCGACCTTGTTATCAGGAGGGCGGCACGGTGGCATAGTGGTTAGCACTGCTGCCTACGGCGCTGAGGATCCGGGTTCGATCCTGGCCCCGGGTCACTGTCTGTGTGGAGTTGCACATTCTCCCCGTGTCTGCCTGGATCTCACCCCCACAACCCAAAGATGTGCAGGGTAGGTGGATTGGCCACACTAAATTGCCCCTTAATTGGGACAAAAATTGTACTCAAATTATTTTAGGAAAAGACACTTTTAGTGGGGGGCTGGTGAGCGCAGTCCCGGCGAATCATCTGGCGAGCCATCATTCGGGGCGAGAAGCCCGTGAGGCCTCGTTAAGTGGACCCCATTAATGTTGAATAGGTTTGCCGGCCGAGTGCCAGGAAACACGCGGTAATTCCCGCTCACTAGCGCACTTAGACATTTTGCTGGAAAATCGCACCCAATTTATCGAATTCTGCAACGCCAGCTCCCCCCTCCCCCACTCCAAAAATACCCACCTTACACACGAGCTCTTCCCCACACAAATCCCCAAATTATCCCATTGACCTTCCTAAAAAAAGACTTAGGGACAAAGATAGGGAGGTTCTGGAATACAAACAGAAACCTGGGCAGCACCGTCATTTTCACCATCTGCACACGCCCAGCCAGCGACAGGAACAACACATCCCACCTCTTAAAATCCACCTTCATTCCCTCCACCCATCGAGCCAAGTTCAATCTGTGTAGCTGGGCCCAGCTCCGTGTCACCTGGATAACTAAATACCTAAAACTCGCCCCAACTCCCTGAACGGCAACTCCCCTAATCTCCTCTCTTGCCCTCTGGCATCAATCAGGAACATCTCACCCTTTCTGTATCCCGAAAACCGGCCAAATTCCCCCCAAAATCTCCATAATCCCTCCAATACTGCCCACTAGGTCCGAGATATATAATAAATCATCCACATATAACAAAACCGTATGCTCGGCACCCCGGCTCAATCCCTCTCCAATCCCTTGACGCCCTAAGCACCATTGCCAATGGCTCTATCACCGAACCCACTCGGTTCGTCCACACACTCGCCGCCTGTGCCTTGTACAGCAACCGGACCCAATCCCCAAATCCCTGCCCGAACCCAAACCTCCCCAACACCTCAAACAAATACGTCCACTCCACCCAGTCGAAAACCTCCTCCACTTCCATTGCCACTACCATTACCTCAACCTCCTGCCCTCCAAGGGCATCATAATTATATTAAGTAGCCTCCGCACATTCGCCGACAACTGCCTTTCCTTCACAAATCCCATCTGGTCCTCCCCTATCCTCCCCGGCACACAGTCTTCAATCCGCGAAGCAAGCACCTTCGCCAAAATTTAGCATCAACTTTCATCAGCGATATCGGGCGGTACGGCCCACATAGCTCACAGGCCTGGGTCCATGCCATGCCATCCATCACCTCCCTCAACTCAATGGGGGCCACTAGGCCCAGAACACGCTCCTCCTCCAACTTGGGAAACTCCAACCCATCCAGGAACCGCCGCCAACCTCCCCTCCCCCCGTCGGAGGCTCTGACTCATAAAGCCACCTCTAAGCGGCCTCAAATGCCCCATTCACCCCCTCCAGGTCCGTCACCAATTTACCCCCCCTCGTCCCTCATCCTACCAATCTCCCTCGCCGCTGCTTGCTTCTTCAACTGATGGGTCAGCATCCTGCTCACCTTCTCCCCGTACTCCTGCACTGCCCCTCTGGCCCTCCGCAACTGCCCCACCGCCTTCCCCGTCGACACTAACCCAAACTCCATCTGGAGCCACTGCCTCTGGCGTCTCCGAGTATCTCCTGTGCACCCTCAAAATCTCATCGACCAGTCTTGCCCTCTCCTCCTACTCCACGCTATCCCTATGCGCCCGAATTGAGATAAAGGGGGCTGGTTTAGCACAAGGCTAAATAGTTGGCTTTTAATGCAGGCCAGCAGCGCAGGTTCAATTCCCGTACCAGCCTCCCCGAACAGGCGCCGGAATGTGGCGACTAGGGGCTTTTCACAGTAACTTTATTTGAAGCCTACGTGTGACAATAAGCGATTTTCATTTTCATTTCATAAACTCTCCCCTAACCACAGCCTTGCTCCCAACCTTTGTTCAACTTCACATAGTCCCGATCGGCAGCCCTCACCCGCTCACACACACCCTCATCCACCAACAGCCCCAACTCCAACCTCCACTGCGGCCGCTGGGCCTCCCCCTGAACCCCCCCCCCCCATGCACTCCATGAACCCTCTCAGCTCCCTGGCCACCACCGACACCCTTGACAACTGAGGGCTTGACCGGTCCAGACTCAGGTCCAGGACAGTATTGAAATCCACCCCCCCACCAAGATCAGATCAGCCAGTGCGTGTCCAGGTCCGGATTGTTCACCAACATCTGCCTCATAAAGTAAACGTCAGCCCAATTTGGGGCATAAACATTAACTGGGACCACCGACATCCCCTCCAACTTCCCGCTGACCATCACGTACCTACCCCCTGGATCAGCCCACAATGCTCCCCGCCTCAAACACCACCCTCATATTGACCGCCACCCCCCTTGTATTCATAATCCAGCCCTGAGTGAAACACCTCCCCACCCATCCTTCCCTCAGCCTCGTCTGATCCCCCAACTTCAGGTGTGTCTCCTGCAGAAACACCACGTCATCCTTCAGACTCCTCAGGTGCACTGACACACGTGACCGTTTAACCGGTCTTCCTAAGAAGAACAAGGTAGCCTGCCTCAACGACTACCGACCGGTGGCCCTGACGTCTGTTATCATGAAATGCTTCGAGCGGCTAGTCATGAGACAGATCACTGCCAGCCTCCCAGACGTCTCGATCCACTGCAGTTCACCTATCACCGCAACCGATCCACAGCAGATGCTATGTCCCTGGCTCTACAATCAACTCTCGAACACCTCGACAACAAGGACACCTGTGTAAGACTGCTGTTCATGGACTATAGCTCCACCTTCAACACCATTATCCCAATGTTTAGCACAGGGCTAAATCGCTGGCTTTTAAAGCAGACCAAGGCAGGCCAGCAGCACGGTTCAATTCCCGTAACAGCCTCCCCGAACAGGCGCGGGAATGTGGCGACTAGGGGCTTTTCACAGTAACTTCATTTGAAGCCTACTTGTGACAATAAGCAATTTTCATTTCATTTCATTTTCATGTGGTAAACCACTGTTGAACCTGTATTAGGTATTGTACGGTAGGACCTGTACTACAGGTTCGCCGGTAGTCGCTGCCTGCTGGCCCCGCCCAGAAGGTGGGGTATAAATATGCGTGGCCTCCAGCTAGCAGCCATTTCGCCAGCTGCTGTAGGAGGCCACACATCTGATAGCAATAAAGCCTCAGTTGGATTCAACTATCGTCTTTGTCCAATTGATCGTCCCTCAATTTATTACTGTCAGTTTCTAAGGATGGACCTCCGTATCAAACCGGATCGCCTGCAGCAGGATCCGCACTCAAGCGACGCCAGAAAGGACTTCCAGTACTGGCTTGCTTGCTTCGAAGCGCAAATCAACGCGGCACCAACCCCTGTTCCGGTGGCTCAGAAGATTCAGATTTTATATTCCAGGTTGAGCTCCAAAGTCCTTCCGTTAATCCAGGACGCGCCGAACTACGCCGAAGCCATGGCTCTACTCAAGGACAACTACGCACAGAAAACAAACACGCTCTTCGCCAGGCACGCACTCACTTAGTATTAGTGAGAGGCAGCACGGTTTTGTGAAGGGGAGGTCGTGTCTCACTAACTTGATAGAGTTTTTCGAGGAGGTCACTAAGATGATTGATGCAGGTAGGGCAGTAGATGTTGTCTATATGGACTTCAGTAAGGCCTTTGACAAGGTCCCTCATGGTAGACTAGTACAAAAGGTGAAGTCACACGGGATCAGGGGTGAACTGGCAAGGTGGATACAGAACTGGCTAGGCCATAGAAGGCAGAGGGTAGCAATGGAGGGATGCTTTTCTAATTGGAGGGCTGTGACCAGTGGTGTTCCACAGGGATCAGTGCTGGGACCTTTGCTCTTTGTAGTATATATAAATGATTTGGAGGAAAATGTAACTGGTCTGATTAGTAAGTTTGCAGACGACACAAAGGTTGGTGGAATTGCGGATAGCGATGAGGACTGTCTGAGGATACAGCAGGATTTAGATTGTCTGGAGACTTGGGCGGAGAGATGGCAGATGGAGTTTAACCTGGACAAATGTGAGGTAATGCATTTTGGAAGGGCTAATGCAGGTAGGGAATATACAGTGAATGGTAGAACCCTCAAGAGTATTGAAAGTCAAAGAGATCTAGGAGTACAGGTCCACAGATCACTGAAAGGGGCTACACAGGTGGAGAAGGTAGTCAAGAAGGCATACGGCATGCTTGCCTTCATTGGCCGGGGCATTGAGTATAAGAATTGGCAAGTCATGTTGCAGCTGTATAGAACCTTAGTTAGGCCACACTTGGAGTATAGTGTTCAATTCTGGTCGCCACACTACCAGAAGGATGTGGAGGCTTTAGAGAGGGTGCAGAAGAGATTTACCAGAATGTTGCCTGGTATGGAGGGCATAAGCTATGAGGAGCGATTGAATAAACTCGGTTTGTTCTCACTGGAACGAAGGAGGTTGAGGGGCGACCTGATAGAGGTATACAAAATTATGAGGGGCATAGACAGAGTGGATAGTCAGAGGCTTTTCCCCAGGGTAGAGGGGTCAATTACTAGGGGGCATAGGTTTAAGGTGAGAGGGGCAAAGTTTAGAGTAGATGTACGAGGCAAGTTTTTTACGCAGAGGGTAGTGGGTGCCTGGAACTCACTACCGGAGGAGGTAGTGGAGGCAGGGACGATAGGGACATTTAAGGGGCATCTTGACAAATATATGAATAGGATGGGAATAGAAGGATACGGACCCAGGAAGTGTAGAAGATTGTAGTTTAGTCGGGCAGTATGGTCGGCACGGGCTTGGAGGGCCGAAGGGCCTGTTCCTGTGCTGTACATTTCTTTGTTCTTTGTTCTTTGTTCGCCACTCGCTCTCAACTCCCTGGTGAGTCCCTAGAAGACTTCTGGCTGGCCCTAATCCCACTAGTCCGGGACTGTGACTGTCAGGCCGTTACGGCCAAGGAACACTGACCTCCTTATGCAGGATGCTTTTATGACTGGAATTGGGTCAGACCTCATACACCAGCGGTTCCTAGAAGGGGCCACGCACGACCTCGCAGAGACTAAAACGCTAGTGCTCTCCATGACGGTCGCCCTGTGCAACGTCCAGTCCTACACCTCCAGCCGCGCGGCCCACCCCTCCTACGCTTCGTGGACCCCACAGACAGCCGCCCCAGCCGGGGCGCTGCCCACCCAATACACCTACGCTACACACCAGCCAGCAAACCCCGGGGGGCCCCCGATGCTATTTTTGCGGCCAAAAGAAGCACCCCCGCCAACGATGCCCGGCCCGCGCTGCCCTTTGCAAAGCCTGCAGGAAGAAGGGCCACTTCGCCGCGGTGTGCCAGGCCCACTCAGTAGCCGCTATCACCCCCACCCCCCTTGGTCACGGACAATGCGCGCCGCCATCCCCCCCCCAGACCACATGTGGCCAATGGGCGCCGCCATCTTCCTCTCCCCGCAACGTGCGTTCAATGGGTGCCGCCATTTTGTAACCCTCAAGATCTTCGGGCGCCACCATCTTGTCTATCCCTCAGCACATAGGCACCACCAGCGTTCCAGGACCCGGGCTCACCAGCCGCCCCATTACCCGACGAGCAACCAAGACTCGCCGCCATTTCAATCGACCAGTCTCGCCCGCATAACCTGACCAACGCATCCACCAGCGTGAAAGTCGACGGACACGTAACCTCCTGCCTGCTGGACTCAGGGAGCACCGAAAGCTTCATACACCCCGATATGGTAAGACGCTGCTCCCTCACAATACACCACACCAACCAGAAAATCTCCTTGGCCTCCGGATCCCATTGCGTAGCGATTCGGGGGTACTGTACGTTCACGCACACGATACAGGGCGTAGAATTCACCGGCTTCCGCATCTACATCCTCCCTAACCTCTGCGCTGCACTAATCCTCGGCCTGGACTTCCAGTGTAACCTCCAGTGCCTAACCCTGAAATTAGGTGGGCCCTTACCACCCCTTACTGTGTGCGGCCTCGCGACCTTAAAGGTCGACCCATCTTCCCTCTTTGCCAATCTAACCCCAGATTACAAACCAGTCGCCACCAGGAGCAGATGGTACAGCACCCAGGACAGGACCTTCATCGGGTCCGAGGTCCAGCGGCTGCTTCGGGAAGGCATCATCGAGGCCAGCAACAGCCCCTGGAGAGCCCAAGTGGTAGTGGTTAAAACTGGGGAGAAACACCGAATGGTCGTGGACTACAGCCAGACCACCAGCCGGTACACGCTGCTCGACGCGTACCCCCTCCCACGCATATCTGATATGGTCAATCAGATTGCGCAGTACCGGGTCTTCTCAATGGTGGACCTGAAATCCGCCTACCACCAGCTCCCCATCCGTAAATCGGACCGTACATACACCACCTTCGAGGCAGACGACCGCCTATACCACTTCCTTAGGGTCCCCTTCGGCGTCACAAACGGGGTCTCGGTCTTCCAAAGGGAGATGGACCGAATGGTCGACCGGTACGGGTTGCGGGCCACCTTTCCGTACCTAGACAACGTCACCATCTGTGGCCATGATCAGCAGGACCATGATGCCAACCTTGCTACATTTCTCCGCACCACTACTCTCCTAAACCTCACTTACAACAAGGTGAAGTGCATGTTCCAGCCCGAACCGCTTAGCCATCCTCGGCTATGTGGTCCCGAACGGAGTTCTGGGGCCCGATCCCGACCGCATGCGCCCCTTCATGGAGCTCCCCCTCCCCCACTGCCCAAGGCCCTCAAACGCTGCCTGGGGTTCTTTTCGTATTACGCGCAGTGGGTCCCAAACTATGCGGACAAGGCCCACCCACTCATACAGTCCACCCAGTTTCCCCTGACGGCCGAGGCCCAACAGGCCTTCGCCCGGATCAGAGCTGATATTGCCAAGGCCACTCTGCACGCTGTAGATGAGACACTGCCCTTCTGTGATATGGTACGAATAAAGTAAAGGCATGATGGGAAAACTGGTCAATGGGAAGACTGGTCAAAATGTTTGATACAATGTAAGAAAAGCTGACCTCATTACAGTTCACCAGACCCCTGTAAGAAATGCTGCCCTAACCATTCCAGACCCCTGTAAGACTGATAAGGCCGACTCCGCATAACTTGAAGTCTGAATAAGATCAGAGAAGGTCAAGCCATTCCAAAATATCTGACCTCGGCAACTCCTGATAAGACTAATTCGCCATAACCCAGGGCCGTATGAATAAGACAAGATAAGGTCAGGAAGGAACAAGTCTCCTCCGACCTTTTAATGTTCCCTCCAAGGACAAGATAATGGTATGAGTGATGTGACAAAGAGCCCGAGGAGGTCAGCAAGGTTAGTTCTGTTTTATGATATTGCTTATGTTTGTACTTCTGATCGAATTCCTGACTAAGCTGTAGTCACACAATCCTGATAATGATAATGTATAAATACTGAGCTAATTCTCTGTGAAAGGGCAGGAATCAGCAGTTGTACTAACTGCTCTCTGACCTCAAGTCTCAGCCATTACTGCATGCAGTCTCTTCGTAAATAAAGCCTTGTTATTTTGCCTTAACAAGCGTTGTTGAATCTTTCTACTACAGAAGCAGGAAAATATTGACTTCAACACTTCCAAGTAGAAAGCGACGCATCAGACGTCGCCCTTGCCGCCACACTCAATCAGGCAGGCCCGTGGCATTCTTCTCCTGCACCCTTCATGCCTCAGAAATTCGGCACTCATCCGTCGAAAAGGAGGCCCAAGCTATCATTGAAGCTGTGCGGCATTGGAGGCATTACCTGGCCGGCAGGAGATTCACTGACCAATGGTCGGTAGCCTTCATGTTCAACAACACGCAGCGGGTCAAGATCAAAAATGATAAAATCTTGCGGTGGAGAATCGAGCTCTCCACCTATAATTACTAGATTATGTATCGCCCCAGCAAACTCAACAAACTCCCCAGACGCCCTATCACGAGGTACATGTGCCAGTGCACAGGTAGGCCGACTCCGGGCCCTGCACGACAACCTTTGTCACCCAGGAATCACACGGTTGTACCACTTCATTAAGGCATGAAATCTGCCCTACTCCGTCGAGGAAGTACGGACAGTCACCAGGGACTGCCAGGTCTGTGCGGAGTGCAAGCCGCACTTCTACCAGCCGGACCGTGCGCCCCTGGTGAAGGCCACCCGCCCTTTGAACGCCTCAGCGTGGATTTCAAAGGCACCCTCCCCTCCACCGACCGTCACACATATTTCCTCAGTGTGGTCGATGAGTACTCCAGGTTCCCCTTTGCCATCCCATGCCCCGACATGACATCTGCCACCGTCATTAAAGCCCTCAACACAATCTTCACTCTGTTCGGTTTCCCCGCCTACATCCACAATGACAGGGGATCCTCATTCATGAGTGATGAGCTGCATCAGTTCCTGCTCAGCAGGGGTATCACCTCCAGCAGAACGACAAGCTACAACCCCCGGAGAAACGGACAGGTGGAGCGGGAGAATGGGACGGTATGGAGGGTCGTCCAACTGGCCCTACGGTCCAGAAACCTCCCGGCCTCCCGCTGGCGGGAGGTCCTCCCTGATGCACTCCACTCCATTCACTCATTACTCTGCACTGCAACTAACAACACACCCCTTGAACGTCTTTTTGCCTTCCCCAGGAAGTCCACATCCGGGGCGTCGCTCCCGAATTGGCTCGCAGCTCCAGGACCGGTCCTTCTCTGTAGGCACGTCCGACTCCACAAGGCGGACCCGTTGGTGGAGAGGGTGCACTGCTCCACGCAAACTCCCAGTACGCCTACGTGGCGTTCTCCGATGGCTGCCAGGAAACTGTCTCCCTCAGGGACCTGGCACCAGCAGGTTCCACCCCCACACCGCCCCCGGCGCCACCCTCCCCTCCCCCGTCACTCACAACAGCATCGCCCCCCCCCCCCCCCCCCCAAGACCATCCGTCCTCCCTTTGACCACGCCCGATGATGAAGAGGATTTCGGCACGCTCCGGAGTCACCTTCGACCAGATCAGCACCAACATCACCGACACCACCACGTCGCTCCCAGAGGAACATCAAGGCCCAGACCGGCCAAACCTCTGACAAATCCACCAGACATCAAAGGACTTTTGTTTGCTCAAATCATGTAAATATTAACTCATTGTTGTATAGTTTTCCACCACCCCCGCTGGACTCAATTTTTAACAGGGGGTGAATGTGGTAAACCACTGTTGAACCTGTATTAGGTATTGTACGGTAGGACCTGTACTACAGGTTCGCCGGTAGTCCCTGCCTGCTGGCTCCGCCCAGAAGGTGGGGTATAAATATGCGTGGCCTCCATTCAGCAGCTATTTCGCCAGCTGCTGTGGGAGGCCACAATCTGATAGCAATAAAGCCTCAGTTGGATTCAACTATCGTCTTTGTCCAATTGATCGTGCCTCACCCGACAAGACTAATAACCAAACTCTGCAATCTTGGACTTGACCCCTCCCTGTGCAGCTGGATCCTCGACTTCCTCACCAACAGACCGCAATCTGTCCGGATAGGTAACAGCACCTCCTCCATAATAGTCCTCAACACCGGGGCCCCGCAAGGATGTGTGCTCAGTCCTCTACTGTACTCTCTATACGCACATGACTGTGTGGCAAGATTTAACTCCAACTCAATCTATAAGTTTGCGGATGATATGACTGTGGTGGGCCGTATCTCAAACAACAACGAATGAGACTACAGGATGGAGATAAATCACTTGGTTGAATGGTGTACCGAAAACAACCTCTCTCTAAATGTAGGAAAGATCAAGGAACTGATCATCGACTTCAGGAAGCGTAGCACGATACACACTCTCGTCTACATCAATGGCTTCGAATTGGAGATGGTCGATAGCTTTAAGTTCCTGGGGGTCACCATCACCAACAGTCTGTCCTGATCCACTCACGTTGATGCAACAGTCAAGAAAACCCAACAACGCCTCTACTTCCTACGGAAGCTAAAGAAATTTGGCATGTCTGCATCGACTCTCACAAACTTCTACAGATGTGCGATAGAGAGCATCCTATCTGGCTGCATCACAGCTTGGTATGGCAACTGCTCAGCCCAAGATAGCAAGAAATTTCAGAGTGTGGTGAACTCAGCCCAACGCATCACATAAGCTTGCCACCCCCACATTGATTCTGTCTACACCTCCCGCTGCCTCAGGAAGGCAGCCAGCATTATCAGAGACCCCTCCCACACAGGCATTGCCTTCTTCCAGATCCTTCCATCAGGCAGAAGGTACAGACGTCTGAAGACTCGCACATCCAGACATAGGAACAGTTTCTTCCCCACAGCTACAAGACTCCTCAACGACTCCCCCTCGGACTGATCGGTTCCCTGTAAGAACACTATTCACGACGCCCTATGCTGCTCATGTATTTACTTTGTCTGACCCCTTGTTCCGCACTGTAACCAATCACTGTTTGACGATGTACCATTTGTCAATGTTCTCTGTTGATTATTCTTTTTGTCTACTATGTCTGCACTGTGTACGTTCCTTCAGCCGCAGAAAAATACTTTTCACTGTACTTCGGTACTTGACAATAAATCAAAGCAAAATCAAATCAACCAGCCCATTCAACCCTTGCACATTCCACGTGACCAGCCTGATCGGAGGACCCCTCTCTCCTGCCGGTCAGCCCCCGGCCCGTGTCACGCATCCCTCCAGGCCCACCCTCGGATGTCCGCCACCATCTCTCCCTTCCCAACTGAGCCAGGTCAGCAACCCCCCCCCCCCTCCCCTACCCCCAAACACAAAAACAAGCCCCCTCCCCCTACCTTCCTCCTAGCAACCTCCCTCTTCACTCCCATTAACTAGCCCGCCCAGTTAGCATGGCAGCCCCGCCCCTGGCCTCTGACTTCCCCTCACCCCTCCAGTCCACCCGTCCCCCCCCGATCCTCCCAACCACCAACAAAGAGAAACAAAAGGCACCATCGTCGCTCCCCCGTCGAAACCTACCCCAGAATACCCACATCAAACATTCTACCATAAACATCAAGCTCCTCTCCAAAGTTCAGTGTCCTCCCAGTCCATGGTGTCTCCTAAAGTCCATCGTCCCCTCTGGCGAGTCAAAATAAAATTCCAGTTTTTGGTGTGTCACCCACCTACAGAATCCCAAACTTCACCGCCTTCTTAAAGAGGTGATGTGCCATCAATGAACACACGACGAGTGGTGAATGTAACTGAGGCTTTAGTACACTAAACAGAAAGCCTCCTGGCCTGTGATCCCGAACTGGACCAGAGGCGGAGACCAGCCGCCTTTATACCGGCCCGAGGGGAGGCGGAGCCATCGGGCAGTGGTTTACCACATTCACTATAATAGTGGTCATTTACCACAATACACATATCAGACATTACAGTGGTTTACCACATTCACCCCCTGTTTAAAAAAAAGGGCTCAGCGGGGGTGAAGTGCACTTAAACGTCAAGTCTGTTGGGGGCCTTGACCTTCCGCCGCGATCGTCTCAGTCCCGGCTGTGGTGTGGGCACCGGTGTTGAGACCTGCGCATCCGGGAGCATGTTGTCCTATTCTGCACCCAGGTGTTGAGTCGGTGGAGGGGAGGGCGGTGTATGGGCGGGGGTGGTGGTGATGGTCGCCGGTGGGCCTGTGGGTGCCAGTTCTTGAGGTAGGTGGGTAAAGGTGGGGGAAGACGATGTAGGGTCGGGGGTGGTGGTGATGGTCGCTGGGGAACCTGCAGGTGCCAAATCCCGGAGGGAGTCTGTGTCCTGTCGTCCGTCCTGATGTGCCACGTAGGCATATTGTGGATTGGCATGGAGGAGCATGAACATCTCGATGAGGGGATCTGATTTATGGCTCTTCGCATGCTTCCGGAGGTGGACGGGCCCTGGGACTGTCAGCCAGGACGGGAGCGAGACCCCGGAGGTGGACTTCCTGGGGAAAGCGAACATACGTTCATGAGGAGTCTCGTGGTGGCTGTACACAGGAGCGACCGGGGAGGACCTCCTGCCAGGGGGAGACTGGGAGACTTCTAGACCGTAGGGCCAGAAGGACGGCCTTCCAGACCGTCGCGTTCTCCCTCTCCACCTGTCTGTTGTAGCTGGTCGTCCTGCTGGAGGCCATGCCCTTGCTGGGCAAGGAACTGACGCAAGTCGTCGCTCATGAAGGAGGAACCCCGATCGCTATGGATGTAGGTGGGGAACCCGAACAGGGTGAAAAGACTGTGCAGGGCCTTGATGACGGTGACGGAGGTCATGTCAGGGCATAGGATGGCAAAGGGGAATCTTGAGTATTCGTCAACAATGTTGAGGAAGTACACGTTATGGTCAGTGGAGGGGAGGGACCCTTTGAAGTCGATGCTGAGGCGTTCAAAGGGGCGGGAAGCCTTTCCCAGGTGCGCTCTTTCTGGCCGATAGAAGTGCGGCTTGCACTCCGCGCTGACCTAGTCACGGTCCTGACCTCCTCGATGGAGTAAGGCTAGTTGCGAGCCTTGATTAGATGAAAAAAACAGGTGACCCCCCGGGTGACAGAGGTCATTGTGGAGGGCCTGAAGCCGGTCTACTTTGGCACATGTACCGCGGGATAGGGCATCTGGGGCTCATTGAGTTTCCCAGGTCGGTACAAGATACCGTAGTTGTAGGTGGAGAGCTCGATCCTCCACCTCAGAATCTTGTTGTTCTTGATCTCGCCCCGCTGTGTGTTATTAAACATGAAGGCAACCAACCGTTGGTCAGTGAGGAGAGTGAATCGCCTGCCGGCCAGGTAATGCCTCCAATGCCGCACAGCTTCTACAATGGCTTGGGCTTCCTTTTCGATGGAGGAGTGTCGAATTTCGGAGGCATGGAGGGTGCGGGAGAAGAAAGCCACGGGCCTGCCCACCTGGTTGAGGGTAGCGGCCAGGGCAAAGTCGGACGGATCGCTCTCCACCTGGAACGGGATGGACTTGTCCACAGCGTGCATCCCGGCTTTGGCAATATCTGCCTTGATGCCAGGCAGGGCCAGGCGGGCCTCAGCCGTCAGGGGAAAAATGGTGGATTTAATAAGTGGATGGGCCTTGTCCGCATAATTGGGGACCCACTGGGCATAATAAGAGAAGAACCCCAGGCATCGTTTCAGGGCCTTGGGGGAGGGGGAGTTCCAGGAGGGGGCGCATGCGGTCGGGGTCGGTCCCTCGGACTCCGTTTTCCACAACGTAGCCAAGGATGGCTAGGCGGGTTGTGCGGAAAACGCATTTCTCCTTATTGTGCGTGAGGTTAAGGAGCTTAGCGGTGTGGAGGAAATGCCGGAGGTTTGTGTCATGGTCCTGCTGGTCATGGCCGCAGATGGTGACATTATCCAAGTACAGGAACGTGGCCCGCAGCCCGTACTGGTCAACCATTCAGTCCATTTCTCGCTGGAAGACCGACACCCCATTGGTGACGCCGAAGGAGACCCTGAGGAAGTGGTAGAGGCGGTCATCTGCCTCGGAGGCAGTGTATTGGCGGTCCTCCGGGCGGATAGGGAGCTGGTGATATGCGGATTTCAAGTCAACTGTGGAGAAGACTCGATACTGCGCAATCTGATTTACCATGTCAGATATGCGGGGGAGGGGGTACGCGTCGAGCTGCGTGTACCGGTTGATGGTCTGACTGTAGTCGATGACCATCTGGTGCTTCTCCCCAGCCTTAACGACCACCACTTGGACTCTCCAGGGGTGGTACTAGACTCAATGATCCCCTCTCGTAGGAGTCGCTGGACCAAGACCTGATGAAGGCCCTGTCCCGGGCACTGTATCGTCTGCTCCTCGTAGCGACGGGCTACTCTCGCTCTGTCTGTCTCTCTTGCCCTGTCTGTCTCTCGCTCTGCTTGTCTCTCTCGCTCTGTCTGTGTCTCTCACTCTGTCTGTCTCTCTCGCTCTCTCTGTCTCTCTCGCTTTGTCTCTCTCGCTCAGTCTCTCTCGCTCGCTCTGTCTGTCTCTCCCGCTCTGTCTGTCTCTCCCGCTCTGTCTGTCTCTCCCGCTCTGTCTCTCTCGCTCTGTCTGTCTCTCTCGCTATGGCTGTCTCTCTCGCTCTGTCTGTCTCTCTCGCTCTGTCTGTCTCTCCCGCTCTGTCTCTCTCGCTCTGTCTGTCTCTCTCGCTATGGCTGTCTCTCTCGCTCTGTCTGTCTCTCTCGCTCTGTCTGTCTCTCTCGCTCTGTCTCTCTCGCTCTGTCTGTCTCTCTCGCTCTGTCTGTCTCTCCCGCTCTGTCTCTCGCTCTGTCTGTCTCTCTCGCTATGGCTGTCTCTCTCGCTATGGCTGTCTCTCTCGCTCTGTCTGTCTCTCCCGCTCTGTCTCTGGCTCTGTCTGTCTCTCTCGCTCTGTCTGTCTCGCTCTGTCTGTCTCTCTCGCTCTGTCTGTCTCTCTTGTTCTGTCATTCTCTCTCGCGCTGTTTCTCTTGCTCAGTCTGTCACTCTCGCTCTGTCTTTCTCTCGCTCTGTCTCTCTCTCTCGCTGCCTGTCTCTCTCGCTCTATCTGTGTCTCTCGTTCTGTCTGTCTCGCTCTGTCTGTCTCGCTCTGTCTGTCTCTCTCGCTCTGTCTGTCTCTCTCGCTCTGTCTGTCTCTCTCGCTCTGTCTGTCTCTCTCGCTGTCTGTCCCTCTCGCTGTCTGTCCCTCTCGCTGTCTGTCCCTCTCGCTCTGCCTGTGTCTCTCGTTCTGTCTGTCTCGCTCGGTCTGTCTCTCTCGCTCTGTCTGTCTCTCTCGTTCTGACTTTCTCTCTCGCTCTGTCTCTCTCGCTCAGTCTGTCTCTCTCGCTCTGTCTGTCCCTCTCGCGAAGGCTGTCTCACTCGCTCTGTCTCTCTCTCTCGCTCTGTCTGTCTCTCTCGGTCTGTCTGTCTCTCTCGCTCTGTCTGTCTCTCTCGCTCTGTCTGTCTCTCGCTCTGTCTGTCTCTCTCGCTCTGTCTGTCTCTCTCGCTCTGTCTGTCTCTCTCGCTCTGTCTGTCTCTCTCGCTGTCTGTCCCTCTCGCTGTCTGTCCCTCTCGCTGTCTGTCCCTCTCGCTCTGCCTGTGTCTCTCGTTCTGTCTGTCTCGCTCGGTCTGTCTCTCTCGCTCTGTCTGTCTCTCTCGTTCTGACTTTCTCTCTCGCTCTGTCTCTCTCGCTCAGTCTGTCTCTCTCGCTCTGTCTGTCCCTCTCGCGAAGGCTGTCTCACTCGCTCTGTCTCTCTCTCTCGCTCTGTCTGTCTCTCTCGGTCTGTCTGTCTCTCTCGCTCTGTCTGTCTCTCTCGCTCTGTCTGTCTCTCGCTCTGTCTGTCTCTCTCGCTCTGTCTGTCTCTCTCGCTCTGTCTGTCTCTCTCGCTCTGTCTGTCTCTCTCGCTCTGACTGTCTCTCTCGCTCTGTCTCTCTCTCGCTCTGTCAGTCTCTCTCGCTCTCTGTCGCTCTCGCACTATCTGTGTCTCTCGTTCTGTTTGTCTGTCTCGCTCTGTTGTCTCTCTCGTTCTGTCTTTCTCTCTCGCTCTGTCTCTCTCGCTCAGTCTGTCTCTCTCACTCTGTATGTCTCACGCTAAGGCTGTCTCACTCGCTCCGTCTCTCTCTCTCGGTCTGCCTGTCTCTCGCTCTGTCTGTCTCTCTCGCTCAGTCTCTCTCTCGCTCTGTCTGTCTCTCTCGTTCTGTCTGTCTCTCTCGCTCTGTCTGTCTCTCTCGCTCTGTCTGTCTCTCTCGCTCTGTCTCTCTCGCTCAGTCTGTCTCTCTTGCTCTGTATGTCTCTCTCGCTAAGGCTGTCTCACTCGCTCCGTCTCTCTCTCTCGTTCTGTCTTTCTCTCTCGCTCTGTCTCTCTCACTCAGTCTGTCTCTCTTGCTCTGTATGTCTCTCTCGCTAAGGCTGTCTCACTCGCTCCGTCTCTCTCTCTCTCGGTCTGTCTGTCTCTCGCTCTGTCTCTCTCTCGCTCTGGCTGTCTCTCTCGCTCTGGCTGTCTCTCTCGCTCTGTCTGTCTCTCTCGCTCTGTCTGTCTCTCTCGTTCTGTCTTTCTCTCTCGCTCTGTCTCTCTCGCTCAGTCTGTCTCTCTCGCTCAGTCTGTCTCTCTGGCTAAGGCTGTCTCACTCGCTCCGTCACTCTCTCTAGGTCTGTCTGTCTCTCTCGCTCGGTCTGTCTCTCTCGCTCTGTCTGTCTCTCTCGCTCTGTCTGTCTCTCTCGCTCTGTCTGTCTCTCTCGCTCAGTCTCTCTCTCTCGCTCAGTCTCTCTCTCTCGCTCTGTCTCTCTCGCTCTGTCTCTCTCGCTCTGTCGGTGTCGCTCTGTCTGTCTCTCTCGCTCAGTCTGTCTCTCTCGCTCGTTCTGTCTCTCTCTCTCGTTCGGTCTGTCTCTCTCGCTCTGTCTGTCACTCGCTCTGTCTCTCTCACTCTGTCTCTCTCGCTCTGTCTGTCTCTCTCGCTCTGTGTCTCTCGCTCTGTGTCTCTCGCTCTGCCTGTCTCTCGCGCTCTGTCAGTCTCTCGCGCTCTGTCAGTCTCTCACGCTCTGTCTGTGTCTCACGCTCTGTCTGTCTCCCTCTATCTGTCTCCCTCTGTCTGTCTCGCTCGCTCTGTCTCTCTCGCTCTGCCTGTCTCTCTCGCTCTGCCTGTCTCTCTCGCTCTGCCTGTCTCTCTCGCTCTGCCTGTCTCTCTCGCTCTGCCTGTCTCTCTCGCTCTTTCTCTCTCGCTCTGTCTCTCTCGCTCTGTCGCTCTCGCTCTGTCTCTCTCGCTCTGTCTGTGTATCTCACTCGGTCTGTCTCGCTCTGTCTGTCTCTCTTGTTCTGTCTCTCTCTCGCTCTGTCTCTCTCTCTCGCTCTGTCTCTCTCTCTCGCTCTGTCTCTCTCTCTCGCTCTGTCTCTCTCTCTCGTTCTGTCTGTCTCTCTCTCTGTCTGTCTTTCTCACGCTGTCTCTCTCGCTCTGCCTGTCTCTCTCGCTCTGCCTGTCTCTCTCACTCTGCCTGTCTCTCTCGCTCTGTCTGTCTCTCTCACTCTGTCTGTCTCTCTCACTCTGTCTCTCTCGCTCTGCCTGTCTCTCTCGCTCTGCCTGTCTCTCTCGCTCTGCCGGTCTCTCTCGCTCTGCCGGTCTCTCTCGCTCTGCCGGTCTCTCTCGCTCTGCCAGTCTCTCTCGCTCTGCCAGTCTCTCTCGCTCTGTCTCTCTCGCTCTGTCTCCCTCGCTCTGTCTCTCTCGCTCTGTCTCTCTCGCTCTGTCTCTCGCGCTCTGTGTATCTCACTCTGTCTGTCTCGCTCAGTCTGTCTCACTCGCTCTGTCTGTCTCTCTCACTCTGTCTCTCTCGCTCTGCCTGTCTCTCTCGCTCTGTGTCTCTCGCTCTGTGTCTCTCGCTCTGCCTGTCTCTCGCGCTCTGTCAGTCTCTCACGCTCTGTCTGTGTCTCACGCTCTGTCTGTCTCCCTCTGTCTGTCTCCCTCTGTCTGTCTCGCTCGCTCTGTCTCTCTCGCTCTGCCTGTCTCTCTCGCTCTGCCTGTCTCTCTCGCTCTGTATGTCTCTCTCTCGCTAAGGCTGTCTCACTCGCTCCGTCTCTCTCTCTCGTTCTGTCTTTCTCTCTCGCTCTGTCTCTCTCACTCAGTCTGTCTCTCTTGCTCTGTATGTCTCTCTCGCGAAGGCTGTCTCACTCGCTCCGTCTCTCTCTCTCTCGGTCTGTCTGTCTCTCGCTCTGTCTGTCTCTCTCGCTCAGTCTCTCTCTCGCTCTGGCTGTCTCTCTCGCTCTGTCTGTCTCTCTCGCTCTGTCTGTCTCTCTCGCTCTGTCTGTCTCTCTCGCTCTGTCTGTCTGTCTCGCTCTGTCTGTCTCTCTCGTTCTGTCTTTCTCTCTCGCTCTGTCTCTCTTGCTCAGTCTGTCTCTCTCGCTCAGTCTGTCTCTCTGGCTAAGGCTGTCTCACTCGCTCCGTCACTCTCTCTAGGTCTGTCTGTCTCTCTCGCTCGGTCTGTCTCTCTCGCTCGGTCTGTCTCTCTCGCTCTGTCTGTCTCTCTCGCTCAGTCTCTCTCTCTCGCTCAGTCTCTCTCTCTCGCTCTGTCTCTCTCGCTCTGTCGGTGTCGCTCTGTCTGTCTCTCTCGCTCAGTCTGTCTCTCTCGCTCGTTCTGTCTCTCTCTCTCGTTCGGTTTGTCTCTCTCGCTCTGTCTGTCACTCGCTCTGTCTCTCTCGCTCTGTCTCTCTCGCTCTGTCTGTCTCTCTCGCTCTGTGTCTCTCGCTCTGTGTCTCTCGCTCTGCCTGTCTCTCGCGCTCTGTCAGTCTCTCGCGCTGTCAGTCTCTCACGCTCTGTCTGTGTCTCACGCTCTGTCTGTCTCCCTCTGTCTGTCTCCCTCTGTCTGTCTCGCTCGCTCTGTCTCTCTCGCTCTGCCTGTCTCTCTCGCTCTGCCTGTCTCTCTCGCTCTGCCTGTCTCTCTCGCTCTGCCTGTCTCTCTCGCTCTGTCTCTCTCGCTCTGTCGCTCTCGCTCTGTCGCTCTCGCTCTGTCTCTCTCGCTCTGTCTGTGTATCTCACTCTGTCTGTCTCGCTCTGTCTGTCTCTCTTGCTCTGTCTCTCTCTCGCTCTGTCTCTCTCTCTCGCTCTGTCTCTCTCTCTCGCTCTGTCTCTCTCTCTCGTTCTGTCTGTCTCTCTCTGTCTCTCTCGCTCTGTCTCTCTCTCTCGCTATGGCTGTGTCTCTCTTGCTCTGTCTCTCTCGCTCTGTCTGTCTCTCTCGCTCTGTCTGTCTCGCTCTGTATGTCTCTCTCGCTCTGTCTCTCTTGTTCTGTCTTTCTCTCTCGCTCTGTCTTTCTCGCCCTGTCTCTCTCGCTCAGCCTGTCTGTCTCGCTCAGCCTGTCTCTCTCGCTCAGCCTGTCTCTCTCGCTCAGCCTGTCTCTCTCGCTCAGCCTGTCTCTCTCGATCTGCCTGTCTCTCTCGATCTGCCTGTCTCTCTCGCTCTCTCTCTCTCGCTCTGTCTGTCTCGCTCTGTATGTCTCTCCCGTTCTGTCTGTGTCTCTCGCTCTGTCTCTCTCGCTCTGTTTCTCTCGCTCTGTCTGTCTCTCTTGCTCTGTCTCTCTCTCGCTCTGTCTCTCGCTCTCGCTCTGTCTGTCTCTCTCGCTCTGTCTCTCTCTCTGTCTGTCTGTCTTTCTCTGTCAGTCTCTCTCGCTCTGTCAGTCTCTCACGCTCTACCGGTCTCTCTCGCTCTACCTGTCTCACACGCTCTGTCTGTCTCTCTCGCTCTGTCTGTCTCTCTCTGTCAGTCTCTCTCGCTCTGTCAGTCTCTCTCGCTCTGTCAGTCTCTCTCGCTCTGTCAGTCTCTCTCGCTCTACCTGTCTCTCTCGCTCTGTCTGTCTGCCTCGCTCTGTCTGTCTCTCTCGCTCTGTCTGTCTCTCTCGTTTTGTCTTTTTCTCTCGCTCTGTCTCTCTCGCTCAGTCTGTCTCACTCGCTCTGTCTGTCTCTCTCGCTATGGCTGTCTTACTCGCTCTGTATGACTCTCTCGCTCTGTCTGTCCCTCTCGCTCTGTCTGTCCCTCTCGCTCTGTCTGTCAGTCTCTCTTTCTGTCTGTCGCTCTCGCTCTGTCTGTCTGTCTCACTCTGTCTGTCTCTCTCGTTTTGTCTTTCTCTCTCGCTCTGTCTCTCTCGCTCAGTCTGTCTCACTCGCTCTGTCTGTCTCTCTCGTTCTGTCTTTCTCTCTTGCTCAGTCTCTCTCGCTCTGTCTCTCTCGCTCTGTCTCTCTCGCTCTGTCTCTCTCGCTCTGTCTCTCTCGCTCTGTCTCTCTCGCTCTGTCTGTCTCTCTTGCTCTGTCTCTCTCTCGCTCTGTCTCTCGCTCTCGCTCTGTCTCTCGCTCTCGCTCTGTCTGTCTCTCTCGTTCTGTCTGTCTCTCGCTCTGTCTGTCTTTCTAACTCTGTCTGTCTCGCTCAGTCTGTCTCACTCGCTCTGTCTGTCTGTCTCGCTCTGTCTCTCTCGCTCTGTCTGTCTCTCCCGCTATGGCTGTGTCTCTCGCTCTGTCTGTCTCTCTTGCTCTGTCTCTCTCTCGCTCTGTCTCTCTCTCTCGCTCTGTCTTTCTCGCTCTGCCGGTCTCTCTCGCTTTGCCTGTCTCGCTCTGTCTGTGTCTCTCGCTCTGTCTGTCTCACTCTGTCTCTCTCGCTCTGTCTGGCTCTCTCGCTATGGCTGTGTCTCTCTTGCTCTGTCTCTCTCGCTCTGTCTGTCTCTCTCGCTCAGCCTGTCTGTCTCGCTCAGCCTGTCACTCTCGCTCAGCCTGTCTCTCTCGCTCAGCCTGTCTCTCTCGCTCAGCCTGTCTCACTCGATCTGCCAGTCTCTCTCGATCTGCCTGTCTCTCTCGATCTGCCTGTCTCTCTCGATCTGCCTGTCTCTCTCGCTCTGTCTGTCTCGCTCTGTATGTCTCTCCCGCTCTGTCTGTGTCTCTCGCTCTGTCTCTCTCGCTCTGTCTCTCTCGCTCTGTCTCTCTCGCTATGTCTGTCTCTCTCAGTCTGTCTCTCTCGCTGTCTGTCTCTCGCTCTGTCTCTCTCGCTCTGTCTCTCTCTCTCTGACTGTCTGTCTTTCTCTGTCAGTCTCTCTCGCTCTGTCAGTCTCTCTCGCTCTACCTGTCTCTCTCGCTCTACCTGTCTCACACGCTCTGTCTGTCTCTCTCGCTCTGTCTGTCTCTCTCTGTCAGTCTCTCTCGCTCTGTCAGTCTCTCTCGCTCTGTCTGTCTCTCTCGCTCTTCTCTGTCTCTCTCGTTTTGTCTTTTTCTCTCGCTCTGTCTCTCTCGCTCAGTCTGTCTCACTCGCTCTGTCTGTCTCTCTCGCTATGGCTGTCTTACTCGCTGTCTGTCTCTCTAGCTCTGTCAGTGTCGCTCTGTATGTCTCTCTCGCGCTGTCTCTCTCGCTCTGTCTTTCTCGCCCTGTCTCTCTCGCTCAGCCTGTCTGTCTCGCTCAGCCTGTCTCTCTCGCTCAGCCTGTCTCTCTCGCTCAGCCTGTCTCTCTCGCTCAGCCTGTCTCTCTCGCTCAGCCTGTCTCTCTCGATCTGCCTGTCTCTCTCGATCTGCCTGTCTCTCTCGCTCTCTCTCTCTCGCTCTGTCTGTCTCGCTCTGTATGTCTCTCCCGTTCTGTCTGTGTCTCTCGCTCTGTCTCTCTCGCTCTGTCTCTCTCGCTCTGTCTCTCTCGCTCTGTCTGTCTCTCTTGCTCTGTCTCTCTCTCGCTCTGTCTCTCGCTCTCGCTCTGTCTGTCTCTCTCGCTCTGTCTCTCTCTCTGTCTGTCTGTCTTTCTCTGTCAGTCTCTCTCGCTCTGTCAGTCTCTCACGCTCTACCGGTCTCTCTCACTCTACCTGTCTCACACGCTCTGTCTGTCTCTCTCGCTCTGTCTGTCTCTCTCTGTCAGTCTCTCTCGCTCTGTCAGTCTCTCTCGCTCTGTCAGTCTCTCTCGCTCTGTCAGTCTCTCTCGCTCTACCTGTCTCTCTCGCTCTGTCTGTCTGCCTCGCTCTGTCTGTCTCTCTCGCTCTGTCTGTCTCTCTCGTTTTGTCTTTTTCTCTCGCTCTGTCTCTCTCGCTCAGTCTGTCTCACTCGCTCTGTCTGTCTCTCTCGCTATGGCTGTCTTACTCGCTGTCTGTCTCTCTCGCTCTGTCTCTCTCGCTCTGTCTCTCTCGCTCTGTCTGTCTCTCTCGCTCTGTCTGTCTCTCTCGCTCTGTATGACTCTCTCGCTCTGTCTGTCCCTCTCGCTCTGTCTGTCCTTCTCGCTCAGCCTGTCACTCTCGCTCAGCCTGTCTCTCTCGCTCAGCCTGTCTCTCTCGCTCAGCCTGTCTCACTCGATCTGCCAGTCTCTCTCGATCTGCCTGTCTCCCTCGATCTGCCTGTCTCTCTCGATCTGCCTGTCTCTCTCGCTCTGTCTGTCTCGCTCTGTATGTCTCTCCCGCTCTGTCTGTGTCTCTCGCTCTGTCTCTCTCGCTCTGTCTCTCTCGCTCTGTCTCTCTCGCTCTGTCTGTCTCTCTCAGTCTGTCTCTCTCGCTGTCTGTCTCTCGCTCTGTCTCTCTCGCTCTGTCTCTCTCTCTCTGACTGTCTGTCTTTCTCTGTCAGTCTCTCTCGCTCTGTCAGTCTCTCTCGCTCTACCTGTCTCTCTCGCTCTACCTGTCTCACACGCTCTGTCTGTCTCTCTCGCTCTGTCTGTCTCTCTCTGTCAGTCTCTCTCGCTCTGTCAGTCTCTCTCGCTCTGTCAGTCTCTCTCGCTCTGTCTGTCTCTCTCGCTCTTCTCTGTCTCTCTCGTTTTGTCTTTTTCTCTCGCTCTGTCTCTCTCGCTCAGTCTGTCTCACTCGCTCTGTCTGTCTCTCTCGCTATGGCTGTCTTACTCGCTGTCTGTCTCTCTCGCTCTGTCTCTCTCGCTCTGTCTCTCTCGCTCTGTCTCTCTCGCTCTGTCTGTCTCTCTCGCTCTGTCTGTCTCTCTCGCTCTGTCTGTCCCTCTCGCTCTGTCTGTCCCTCTCGCTCTGTCTGTCCCTCTCGCTCTGTCTGTCCCTCTCGCTCTGTCTGTCAGTCTCTCTTTCTGTCTGTCGCTCTCGCTCTGTCTGTCTGTCTCACTCTGTCTGTCTCTCTCGTTTTGTCTTTCTCTCTCGCTCTGTCTCTCTCGCTCAGTCTGATCACTCGCTCTGTCTGTCTCTCTCGTTCTGTCTTTCTCTCTTGCTCAGTCTCTCTCGCTCTGTCTCTCTCGCTCTGTCTCTCTCGCTCTGTCTCTCTCGCTCTGTCTCTCTCGCTCTGTCTCTCTCGCTCTGTCTCTCTCGCTCTGTCTCTCTCGCTCTGTCTCTCTCTCGCTCTGTCTCTCGCTCTCGCTCTGTCTGTCTCTCTCGTTCTGTCTGTCTCTCGCTCTGTCTGTCTGTCTCGCTCTGTCTCTCTCGCTCTGTCTGTCTCTCCCGCTATGGCTGTGTCTCTCGCTCTGTCTGTCTCTCTTGCTCTGTCTCTCTCTCGCTCTGTCTCTCTCTCTCGCTCTGTCTGTCTCTCTCGCTCTGTCTGTCTCTCTCGCTCTGTCTGTCTCTCTCGCTCTGTCTGTCTCTCTCGCTCTGTCTTTCTCGCTCTGCCGGTCTCTCTCGCTCTGCCTGTCTCTCTCGCTCTGTCTCTCTCGCTCTGTCTGTGTCTCTCGCTCTGTCTGTCTCGCTCTGTCTGTCTCTCTCTCTGTCTGTCTCTCTTGTTCTGTCTTTCTCTCTCGCGCTGTCTCTCTCGCGCTGTCTCTCTCGCTCTGTCTGTGTCTCTCGCTCTGTCTGTCTCGCTCTGTCTGTCTCTCTCTCTCTGTCTGTCTCTCTTGTTCTGTCTTTCTCTCTCGCGCTGTCTCTCTCGCTCCGTCTTTCTCGCCCTGTCTCTCTCGCTCAGCCTGTCTCTCTCGATCTGCCTGTCTCTCTCGCTCTGTCTCTCTCGCTCTGTCTGTCTCGCTCTGTCTGTCTCGCTCTGTCTGTCTCGCTCGATCTGCCAGTCTCTCTCGATCTGCCTGTCTCTCTCGATCTGCCTGTCTCTCTCGATCTGCCTGTCTCTCTCGCTCTGTCTGTGTCTCTCGCTCTGTCTCTCTCGCTCTGTCTCTCTCGCTCTGTCTCTCTCGCTCTGTCTGTCTCTCTCAGTCTGTCTCTCTCGCTGTCTGTCTCTCGCTCTGTCTCTCTCGCTCTGTCTCTCTCTCTCTGACTGTCTGTCTTTCTCTGTCAGTCTCTCTCGCTCTGTCAGTCTCTCTCGCTCTACCTGTCTCTCTCGCTCTACCTGTCTCACACGCTCTGTCTGTCTCTCTCGCTCTGTCTGTCTCTCTCTGTCAGTCTCTCTCGCTCTGTCAGTCTCTCTCGCTCTGTCAGTCTCTCTCGCTCTGTCTGTCTCTCTCGCTCTTCTCTGTCTCTCTCGTTTTGTCTTTTTCTCTCGCTCGTTCTCTCTCGCTCAGTCTGTCTCACTCGCTCTGTCTGTCTCTCTCGCTATGGCTGTCTTACTCGCTGTCTGTCTCTCTAGCTCTGTCTCTCTCGCTCTGTCTCTCTCGCTCTGTCTGTCTCGCTCTGTATGTCTCTCTCGCTCTGTCTCTCTTGTTCTGTCTTTCTCGCTCTGTCTTTCTCGCCCTGCCTCTCTCGCTCAGCCTGTCTGTCTCGCTCAGCCTGTCTCTCTCGCTCAGCCTGTCTCTCTCGCTCAGCCTGTCTCTCTCGCTCAGCCTGTCTCTCTCGATCTGCCTGTCTCTCTCGATCTGCCTGTCTCTCTCGCTCTCTCTCTCTCGCTCTGTCTGTCTCGCTCTGTATGTCTCTCCCGTTCTGTCTATGTCTCTCGCTCTGTCTCTCTCGCTCTGTCTCTCTCGCTCTGTCTCTCTCTCGCTCTGTCTCTCGCTCTCGCTCTGTCTGTCTCTCTCGCTCTGTCTCTCTCTCTGTCTGTCTGTCTTTCTCTGTCAGTCTCTCTCGCTCTGTCAGTCTCTCACGCTCTACCGGTCTCTCTCGCTCTACCTGTCTCACACGCTCTGTCTGTCTCTCTCGCTCTGTCTGTCTCTCTCTGTCAGTCTCTCTCGCTCTGTCAGTCTCTCTCGCTCTGTCAGTCTCTCTCGCTCTGTCAGTCTCTCTCGCTCTACCTGTCTCTCTCGCTCTGTCTGTCTGCCTCGCTCTGTCTGTCTCTCTCGCTCTGTCTGTCTCTCTCGTTTTGTCTTTTTCTCTCGCTCTGTCTCTCTCGCTCAGTCTGTCTCACTCGCTCTGTCTGTCTCTCTCGCTATGGCTGTCTTACTCGCTGTCTGTCTCTCTCGCTCTGTCTCTCTCGCTCTGTCTCTCTCGCTCTGTCTGTCTCTCTCGCTCTGTCTGTCTCTCTCGCTCTGTCTGTCTCTCTCGCTCTGTAAGACTCTCTCGCTCTGTCTGTCCCTCTCGCTCTGTCTGTCCCTCTCGCTCTGTCTGTCAGTCTCTCTTTCTGTCTGTCGCTCTCGCTCTGTCTGTCTGTCTCACTCTGTCTGTCTCTCTCGTTTTGTCTTTCTCTCTGGCTCTGTCTCTCTCGCTCAGTCTGTCTCACTCGCTCTGTCTGTCTCTCTCGTTCTGTCTTTCTCTCTTGCTCAGTCTCTCTCGCTCTGTCTCTCTCGCTCTGTCTCTCTCGCTCTGTCTCTCTCGCTCTGTCTCTCTCGCTCTGTCTCTCTCGCTCTGTCTCTCTCGCTCTGTCTCTCTCGCTCTGTCTGTCTCTCTTGCTCTGTCTCTCTCTCGCTCTGTCTGTGTCTCTCGCTCTGTCTCTCTCGCTCTGTCTCTCTCGCTCTGTCTCTCTCGCTCTGTCTGTCTCTCTCGCTCTGTCTCTCGCTCTCGCTCTGTCTCTCGCTCTCGCTCTGTCTGTCTCTCTCGTTCTGTCTGTCTCTCGCTCTGTCTGTCTTTCTAACTCTGTCTGTCTCGCTCAGTCTGTCTCACTCGCTCTGTCTGTCTGTCTCGCTCTGTCTCTCTCGCTCTGTCTGTCTCTCCCGCTATGGCTGTGTCTCTCGCTCTGTCTGTCTCTCTTGCTCTGTCTCTCTCTCGCTCTGTCTCTCTCTCTCGCTCTGTCTTTCTCGCTCTGCCGGTCTCTCTCGCTTTGCCTGTCTCGCTCTGTCTGTGTCTCTCGCTCTGTCTGTCTCACTCTGTCTCTCTCGCTCTGTCTGGCTCTCTCGCTATGGCTGTGTCTCTCTTGCTCTGTCTCTCTCGCTCTGTCTGTCTCTCTCGCTCAGCCTGTCTGTCTCGCTCAGCCTGTCTCTCTCGCTCAGCCTGTCTCTCTCGCTCAGCTTGTCTCTCTCGATCTGCCTGTCTCTCTCGATCTGCCTGTCTCTCTCGATCTGCCTGTCTCTCTCGCTCTGTCTGTCTCGCTCTGTATGTCTCTCCCGCTCTGTCTGTGTCTCTCGCTCTGTCTCTCTCGCTCTGTCTCTCTCGCTCTGTCTCTCTCGCTCTGTCTGTCTCTCTCAGTCTGTCTCTCTCGCTGTCTGTCTCTCGCTCTGTCTCTCTCGCTCTGTCTCTCTCTCTCTGACTGTCTGTCTTTCTCTGTCAGTCTCTCTCGCTCTGTCAGTCTCTCTCGCTCTACCTGTCTCTCTCGCTCTACCTGTCTCACACGCTCTGTCTGTCTCTCTCGCTCTGTCTGTCTCTCTCTGTCAGTCTCTCTCGCTCTGTCAGTCTCTCTCGCTCTGTCAGTCTCTCTCGCTCTGTCAGTCTCTCTCGCTCTGTCTGTCTCTCTCGCTCTTCTCTGTCTCTCTCGTTTTGTCTTTTTCTCTCGCTCTGTCTCTCTCGCTCAGTCTGTCTCACTCGCTCTGTCTGTCTCTCTCGCTATGGCTGTCTTACTCGCTGTCTGTCTCTCTCGCTCTGTCTCTCTCGCTCTGTCTCTCTCGCTCTGTCTCTCTCGCTCTGTCTGTCTCTCTCGCTCTGTCTGTCCCTCTCGCTCTGTCTGTCCCTCTCGCTCTGTCTGTCCCTCTCGCTCTGTCTGTCAGTCTCTCTTTCTGTCTGTCGCTCTCGCTCTGTCTGTCTGTCTCACTCTGTCTGTCTCTCTCGTTTTGTCTTTCTCTCTCGCTCTGTCTCTCTCGCTCAGTCTGATCACTCGCTCTGTCTGTCTCTCTCGTTCTGTCTTTCTCTCTTGCTCAGTCTCTCTCGCTCTGTCTCTCTCGCTCTGTCTCTCTCGCTCTGTCTCTCTCGCTCTGTCTCTCTCGCTCTGTCTCTCTCGCTCTGTCTCTCTCGCTCTGTCTGTCTCTCTTGCTCTGTCTCTCTCTCGCTCTGTCTCTCACTCTCGCTCTGTCTGTCTCTCTCGTTCTGTCTGTCTCTCGCTCTGTCTGTCTGTCTCGCTCTGTCTCTCTCGCTCTGTCTGTCTCTCCCGCTATGGCTGTGTCTCTCGCTCTGTCTGTCTCTCTTGCTCTGTCTCTCTCTCGCTCTGTCTCTCTCTCTCGCTCTGTCTGTCTGTCTCGCTCTGTCTGTCTCTCTCGCTCTGTCTGTCTCTCTCGCTCTGTCTTTCTCGCTCTGCCGGTCTCTCTCGCTCTGCCTGTCTCTCTCGCTCTGTCTCTCTCGCTCTGTCTGTGTCTCTCTCTCTGTCTGTCTCGCTCTGTCTGTCTCTCTCTCTGTCTGTCTCTCTTGTTCTGTCTTTCTCTCTCGCGCTGTCTCTCTCGCTCTGTCTTTCTCGCCCTGTCTCTCTCGCTCAGCCTGTCTCTCTCGATCTGCCTGTCTCTCTCGCTCTGTCTCTCTCGCTCTGTCTATGTCTCTCGCTCTGTCTGTCTCGCTCTGTATGTCTCGCTCAGTCTGTCTCTCTCGCTCTGTCTGTCTCTCTCGCTCTGTCTGTCTCTCTCGCTCTGTCTGTCTCTATGTCTGTCTGTTTCTCGCTCTGTCTGTCTCGCTCTGTCTGTCTGTCTCGCTCTGTCTGTCTCTCTCGTTTTGTCTTTCTCTCTCGCTCTGTCTCTCTCGCTCAGTCTGTCTCACTCGCTCAGTCTGTCTGTCTCTATCGTTCTGTCTTTCTCTCTCGCTCAGTCTCTCTCGCTCAGTCTCTCTCGCTCAGTCTCTCTCGCTCTGTCTCTCTCGCTCTGTCTCTCTCGCTCTGTCTCTCTCGCTCTGTCTGTCTCTCGCTATGGCTGTCTCTCTCGCTCTGTCTGTCTCTCTTGCTCTGTCTGTCTCTCGCTCTGTCTCTCTCTCTCTCGCTCTGCCTGTCTCTCTCGCTCTGCCTGTCTCTCTCGCTCTGTCTTTCTCGCCCTGTCTCTCTCGCTCAGCCTGTCTCTCTCGCTCAGCCTGTCTCTCTCGCTCAGCCTGTCTCTCTCGCTCAGCCTGTCTCTCTCGCTCAGCCTGTCTCTCTCGATCTGCCTGTCTCTCTCGATCTGCCTGTCTGTCTCGCTCTGTCTCTCTCGCTCTGTCTGTCTCGCTCTGTATGTCTCGCCCGCTCTGTCTGTGTCTCTCGCTCTGTCTCTCTCGCTCTGTCTCTCTCGCTCTGTCTCTCTCGCTCTGTCTGTCTCTCTCAGTCTGTCTCTCTCGCTGTCTGTCTCTCGCTCTGTCTCTCTCGCTCTGTCTCTCTCGCTCTGTCTCTCTCTCTCTGTCTGTCTGTCTTTCTCTGTCAGTCTCTCTCGCTCTGTCAGTCTCTCTCGCTCTACCTGTCTCTCTCGCTCTACCTGTCTCACACGCTCTGTCTGTCTCTCTCTCTCTGTCTGTCTCTCTCTGTCAGTCTCTCTCGCTCTGTCAGTCTCTCTCGCTCTGTCAGTCTCTCTCGCTCTGTCAGTCTCTCTCGCTCTACCTGTCTCTCTCGCTCTGTCTGTCTGTCTCGCTCTGTCTGTCTCTCTCGCTCTGTCTGTCTCTCTCGTTTTGTCTTTTTCTCTCGCTCTGTCTCTCTCGCTCAGTCTGTCTCACTCGCTCTGTCTGTCTCTCTCGCTATGGTTTTCTTACTCGCTGTCTGTCGCTCTCGCTCTGTCTCTCTCGCTCTGTCTCTCTCGCTCTGTCTGTCTCTCTCGCTCTGTCTGTCCCTCTCGCTCTGTCTGTCCCTCTCGCTCTGTCTGTCAGTCTCTCTTTCTGTCTGTCGCTCTCGCTCTGTCTGTCTGTCTCACTCTGTGTGTCTCTCTCGTTTTGTCTTTCTCTCTCGCTCTGTCTCTCTCGCTCAGTCTGTCTCACTCGCTCTGTCTGTCTCTCTCGTTCTGTCTTTCTCTCTTGCTCAGTCTATCTCGCTCTGTCTCTCTCGCTCTGTCTCTCTCACTCTGTCTCTCTCGCTCTGTCTCTCTCGCTGTGTCTGTCTCTCTCGCTCTGTCTGTCTCTCTCGTTCTGTCTGTCTCTCTCGCTCTGTCTCTCTCGCTCTGTCTCTCTCTCTCTGTCTGTCTGTCTTTCTCTGTCAGTCTCTCTCGCTCTGTCATCTCTCTCGCTCTACCGGTCTCTCTCGCTCTACCTGTCTCACACGCTCTGTCTGTCTCTCTCGCTCTGTCTGTCTCTCTCTGTCAGTCTCTCTCGCTCTGTCAGTCTCTCTCGCTCTGTCAGTCTCTCTCGCTCTGTCTGTCTCTCTCGCTCTGTCTGTCTCCCTCGTTTTGTCTTTTTCTCTCGCGCTGTCTCTCTCGCTCAGTCTGTCTCACTCGCACTGTCTGTCTCTCTCGCTATGGCTGTCTTACTCGCTGTCTGTCTCTCTCGCTCTGTCTCTCTCGCTCTGTCTCTCTCGCTCTGCCTCTCTCGCTCTGTCTCTCTCGCTCTGTCTCTCTCGCTCTGTCTGTCTCTCTCGTTCTGTCTTTCTCTCTCGCTCAGTCTCTCTCGCTCAGTCTCTCTCGCTCTGTCTCTCTCGCTCTGTCTCTCTCGCTCTGTCTCTCTCGCTCTGTCTCTCTCGCTCTGTCTCTCTCGCTCTGTCTGTCTCTCGCTAGGCTGCCTCTCTCGCTCTGTCTGTCTCTCTTGCTCTGTCTCTCTCTCGCTCGGTCTGTCTCTCTCGCTCTACCTGTCTCACACGCTCTGTCTGTCTCTCTCGCTCTGTCTGTCTCTCTCTGTCAGTCTCTCTCGCTCTGTCAGTCTCTCTCGCTCTGTCTGTCTCTCTCGCTATGGCTGTCTTACTCGCTGTCTGTCTCTCTAGCTCTGTCAGTGTCGCTCTGTATGTCTCTCTCGCGCTGTCTCTCTCGCTCTGTCTTTCTCGCCCTGTCTCTCTCGCTCAGCCTGTCTGTCTCGCTCAGCCTGTCTCTCTCGCTCAGCCTGTCTCTCTCGCTCAGCCTGTCTCTCTCGCTCAGCCTGTCTCTCTCGCTCAGCCTGTCTCTCTCGATCTGCCTGTCTCTCTCGATCTGCCTGTCTCTCTCGCTCTCTCTCTCTCGCTCTGTCTGTCTCGCTCTGTATGTCTCTCCCGTTCTGTCTGTGTCTCTCGCTCTGTCTCTCTCGCTCTGTCTCTCTCGCTCTGTCTCTCTCGCTCTGTCTGTCTCTCTTGCTCTGTCTCTCTCTCGCTCTGTCTCTCGCTCTCGCTCTGTCTGTCTCTCTCGCTCTGTCTCTCTCTCTGTCTGTCTGTCTTTCTCTGTCAGTCTCTCTCGCTCTGTCAGTCTCTCACGCTCTACCGGTCTCTCTCGCTCTACCTGTCTCACACGCTCTGTCTGTCTCTCTCGCTCTGTCTGTCTCTCTCTGTCAGTCTCTCTCGCTCTGTCAGTCTCTCTCGCTCTGTCAGTCTCTCTCGCTCTGTCAGTCTCTCTCGCTCTACCTGTCTCTCTCGCTCTGTCTGTCTGCCTCGCTCTGTCTGTCTCTCTCGCTCTGTCTGTCTCTCTCGTTTTGTCTTTTTCTCTCGCTCTGTCTCTCTCGCTCAGTCTGTCTCACTCGCTCTGTCTGTCTCTCTCGCTATGGCTGTCTTACTCGCTGTCTGTCTCTCTCGCTCTGTCTCTCTCGCTCTGTCTCTCTCGCTCTGTCTGTCTCTCTCGCTCTGTCTGTCTCTCTCGCTCTGTATGACTCTCTCGCTCTGTCTGTCCCTCTCGCTCTGTCTGTCCTTCTCGCTCAGCCTGTCACTCTCGCTCAGCCTGTCTCTCTCGCTCAGCCTGTCTCTCTCGCTCAGCCTGTCTCACTCGATCTGCCAGTCTCTCTCGATCTGCCTGTCTCTCTCGATCTGCCTGTCTCTCTCGATCTGCCTGTCTCTCTCGCTCTGTCTGTCTCGCTCTGTATGTCTCTCCCGCTCTGTCTGTGTCTCTCGCTCTGTCTCTCTCGCTCTGTCTCTCTCGCTCTGTCTCTCTCGCTCTGTCTGTCTCTCTCAGTCTGTCTCTCTCGCTGTCTGTCTCTCGCTCTGTCTCTCTCGCTCTGTCTCTCTCTCTCTGACTGTCTGTCTTTCTCTGTCAGTCTCTCTCGCTCTGTCAGTCTCTCTCGCTCTACCTGTCTCTCTCGCTCTACCTGTCTCACACGCTCTGTCTGTCTCTCTCGCTCTGTCTGTCTCTCTCTGTCAGTCTCTCTCGCTCTGTCAGTCTCTCTCGCTCTGTCAGTCTCTCTCGCTCTGTCTGTCTCTCTCGCTCTTCTCTGTCTCTCTCGTTTTGTCTTTTTCTCTCGCTCTGTCTCTCTCGCTCAGTCTGTCTCACTCGCTCTGTCTGTCTCTCTCGCTATGGCTGTCTTACTCGCTGTCTGTCTCTCTCGCTCTGTCTCTCTCGCTCTGTCTCTCTCGCTCTGTCTCTCTCGCTCTGTCTGTCTCTCTCGCTCTGTCTGTCTCTCTCGCTCTGTCTGTCCCTCTCGCTCTGTCTGTCCCTCTCGCTCTGTCTGTCCCTCTCGCTCTGTCTGTCCCTCTCGCTCTGTCTGTCAGTCTCTCTTTCTGTCTGTCGCTCTCGCTCTGTCTGTCTGTCTCACTCTGTCTGTCTCTCTCGTTTTGTCTTTCTCTCTCGCTCTGTCTCTCTCGCTCAGTCTGATCACTCGCTCTGTCTGTCTCTCTCGTTCTGTCTTTCTCTCTTGCTCAGTCTCTCTCGCTCTGTCTCTCTCGCTCTGTCTCTCTCGCTCTGTCTCTCTCGCTCTGTCTCTCTCGCTCTGTCTCTCTCGCTCTGTCTCTCTCGCTCTGTCTCTCTCTCGCTCTGTCTCTCGCTCTCGCTCTGTCTGTCTCTCTCGTTCTGTCTGTCTCTCGCTCTGTCTGTCTGTCTCGCTCTGTCTCTCTCGCTCTGTCTGTCTCTCCCGCTATGGCTGTGTCTCTCGCTCTGTCTGTCTCTCTTGCTCTGTCTCTCTCTCGCTCTGTCTCTCTCTCTCGCTCTGTCTGTCTCTCTCGCTCTGTCTGTCTCTCTCGCTCTGTCTGTCTCTCTCGCTCTGTCTGTCTCTCTCGCTCTGTCTTTCTCGCTCTGCCGGTCTCTCTCGCTCTGCCTGTCTCTCTCGCTCTGTCTCTCTCACTCTGTCTGTGTCTCTCGCTCTGTCTGTCTCGCTCTGTCTGTCTCTCTCTCTGTCTGTCTCTCTTGTTCTGTCTTTCTCTCTCGCGCTGTCTCTCTCGCGCTGTCTCTCTCGCTCTGTCTGTGTCTCTCGCTCTGTCTGTCTCGCTCTGTCTGTCTCTCTCTCTCTGTCTGTCTCTCTTGTTCTGTCTTTCTCTCTCGCGCTGTCTCTCTCGCTCTGTCTTTCTCGCCCTGTCTCTCTCGCTCAGCCTGTCTCTCTCGATCTGCCTGTCTCTCTCGCTCTGTCTCTCTCGCTCTGTCTGTCTCGCTCTGTCTGTCTCGCTCTGTCTGTCTCGCTCGATCTGCCAGTCTCTCTCGATCTGCCTGTCTCTCTCGATCTGCCTGTCTCTCTCGATCTGCCTGTCTCTCTCGCTCTGTCTGTGTCTCTCGCTCTGTCTCTCTCGCTCTGTCTCTCTCGCTCTGTCTCTCTCGCTCTGTCTGTCTCTCTCAGTCTGTCTCTCTCGCTGTCTGTCTCTCGCTCTGTCTCTCTCGCTCTGTCTCTCTCTCTCTGACTGTCTGTCTTTCTCTGTCAGTCTCTCTCGCTCTGTCAGTCTCTCTCGCTCTACCTGTCTCTCTCGCTCTACCTGTCTCACACGCTCTGTCTGTCTCTCTCGCTCTGTCTGTCTCTCTCTGTCAGTCTCTCTCGCTCTGTCAGTCTCTCTCGCTCTGTCAGTCTCTCTCGCTCTGTCTGTCTCTCTCGCTCTTCTCTGTCTCTCTCGTTTTGTCTTTTTCTCTCGCTCGTTCTCTCTCGCTCAGTCTGTCTCACTCGCTCTGTCTGTCTCTCTCGCTATGGCTGTCTTACTCGCTGTCTGTCTCTCTAGCTCTGTCTCTCTCGCTCTGTCTCTCTCGCTCTGTCTGTCTCGCTCTGTATGTCTCTCTCGCTCTGTCTCTCTTGTTCTGTCTTTCTCGCTCTGTCTTTCTCGCCCTGTCTCTCTCGCTCAGCCTGTCTGTCTCGCTCAGCCTGTCTCTCTCGCTCAGCCTGTCTCTCTCGCTCAGCCTGTCTCTCTCGCTCAGCCTGTCTCTCTCGATCTGCCTGTCTCTCTCGATCTGCCTGTCTCTCTCGCTCTCTCTCTCTCGCTCTGTCTGTCTCGCTCTGTATGTCTCTCCCGTTCTGTCTATGTCTCTCGCTCTGTCTCTCTCGCTCTGTCTCTCTCGCTCTGTCTGTCTCTCTTGCTCTGTCTCTCTCTCGCTCTGTCTCTCGCTCTCGCTCTGTCTGTCTCTCTCGCTCTGTCTCTCTCTCTGTCTGTCTGTCTTTCTCTGTCAGTCTCTCTCGCTCTGTCAGTCTCTCACGCTCTACCGGTCTCTCTCGCTCTACCTGTCTCACACGCTCTGTCTGTCTCTCTCGCTCTGTCTGTCTCTCTCTGTCAGTCTCTCTCGCTCTGTCAGTCTCTCTCGCTCTGTCAGTCTCTCTCGCTCTGTCAGTCTCTCTCGCTCTACCTGTCTCTCTCGCTCTGTCTGTCTGCCTCGCTCTGTCTGTCTCTCTCGCTCTGTCTGTCTCTCTCGTTTTGTCTTTTTCTCTCGCTCTGTCTCTCTCGCTCAGTCTGTCTCACTCGCTCTGTCTGTCTCTCTCGCTATGGCTGTCTTACTCGCTGTCTGTCTCTCTCGCTCTGTCTCTCTCGCTCTGTCTCTCTCGCTCTGTCTGTCTCTCTCGCTCTGTCTGTCTCTCTCGCTCTGTCTGTCTCTCTCGCTCTGTATGACTCTCTCGCTCTGTCTGTCCCTCTCGCTCTGTCTGTCCCTCTCGCTCTGTCTGTCAGTCTCTCTTTCTGTCTGTCGCTCTCGCTCTGTCTGTCTGTCTCACTCTGTCTGTCTCTCTCGTTTTGTCTTTCTCTCTCGCTCTGTCTCTCTCGCTCAGTCTGTCTCACTCGCTCTGTCTGTCTCTCTCGTTCTGTCTTTCTCTCTTGCTCAGTCTCTCTCGCTCTGTCTCTCTCGCTCTGTCTCTCTCGCTCTGTCTCTCTCGCTCTGTCTCTCTCGCTCTGTCTCTCTCGCTCTGTCTCTCTCGCTCTGTCTGTCTCTCTTGCTCTGTCTCTCTCTCGCTCTGTCTGTGTCTCTCGCTCTGTCTCTCTCGCTCTGTCTCTCTCGCTCTGTCTCTCTCGCTCTGTCTGTCTCTCTCGCTCTGTCTCTCGCTCTCGCTCTGTCTCTCGCTCTCGCTCTGTCTGTCTCTCTCGTTCTGTCTGTCTCTCGCTCTGTCTGTCTTTCTAACTCTGTCTGTCTCGCTCAGTCTGTCTCACTCGCTCTGTCTGTCTGTCTCGCTCTGTCTCTCTCGCTCTGTCTGTCTCTCCCGCTATGGCTGTGTCTCTCGCTCTGTCTGTCTCTCTTGCTCTGTCTCTCTCTCGCTCTGTCTCTCTCTCTCGCTCTGTCTTTCTCGCTCTGCCGGTCTCTCTCGCTTTGCCTGTCTCGCTCTGTCTGTGTCTCTCGCTCTGTCTGTCTCACTCTGTCTCTCTCGCTCTGTCTGGCTCTCTCGCTATGGCTGTGTCTCTCTTGCTCTGTCTCTCTCGCTCTGTCTGTCTCTCTCGCTCAGCCTGTCTGTCTCGCTCAGCCTGTCTCTCTCGCTCAGCCTGTCTCTCTCGCTCAGCTTGTCTCTCTCGATCTGCCTGTCTCTCTCGATCTGCCTGTCTCTCTCGATCTGCCTGTCTCTCTCGCTCTGTCTGTCTCGCTCTGTATGTCTCTCCCGCTCTGTCTGTGTCTCTCGCTCTGTCTCTCTCGCTCTGTCTCTCTCGCTCTGTCTCTCTCGCTCTGTCTGTCTCTCTCAGTCTGTCTCTCTCGCTGTCTGTCTCTCGCTCTGTCTCTCTCGCTCTGTCTCTCTCTCTCTGACTGTCTGTCTTTCTCTGTCAGTCTCTCTCGCTCTGTCAGTCTCTCTCGCTCTACCTGTCTCTCTCGCTCTACCTGTCTCACACGCTCTGTCTGTCTCTCTCGCTCTGTCTGTCTCTCTCTGTCAGTCTCTCTCGCTCTGTCAGTCTCTCTCGCTCTGTCAGTCTCTCTCGCTCTGTCTGTCTCTCTCGCTCTTCTCTGTCTCTCTCGTTTTGTCTTTTTCTCTCGCTCTGTCTCTCTCGCTCAGTCTGTCTCACTCGCTCTGTCTGTCTCTCTCGCTATGGCTGTCTTACTCGCTGTCTGTCTCTCTCGCTCTGTCTCTCTCGCTCTGTCTCTCTCGCTCTGTCTCTCTCGCTCTGTCTGTCTCTCTCGCTCTGTCTGTCCCTCTCGCTCTGTCTGTCCCTCTCGCTCTGTCTGTCCCTCTCGCTCTGTCTGTCAGTCTCTCTTTCTGTCTGTCGCTCTCGCTCTGTCTGTCTGTCTCACTCTGTCTGTCTCTCTCGTTTTGTCTTTCTCTCTCGCTCTGTCTCTCTCGCTCAGTCTGATCACTCGCTCTGTCTGTCTCTCTCGTTCTGTCTTTCTCTCTTGCTCAGTCTCTCTCGCTCTGTCTCTCTCGCTCTGTCTCTCTCGCTCTGTCTCTCTCGCTCTGTCTCTCTCGCTCTGTCTCTCTCGCTCTGTCTCTCTCGCTCTGTCTGTCTCTCTTGCTCTGTCTCTCTCTCGCTCTGTCTCTCACTCTCGCTCTGTCTGTCTCTCTCGTTCTGTCTGTCTCTCGCTCTGTCTGTCTGTCTCGCTCTGTCTCTCTCGCTCTGTCTGTCTCTCCCGCTATGGCTGTGTCTCTCGCTCTGTCTGTCTCTCTTGCTCTGTCTCTCTCTCGCTCTGTCTCTCTCTCTCGCTCTGTCTGTCTGTCTCGCTCTGTCTGTCTCTCTCGCTCTGTCTGTCTCTCTCGCTCTGTCTTTCTCGCTCTGCCGGTCTCTCTCGCTCTGCCTGTCTCTCTCGCTCTGTCTCTCTCGCTATGTCTGTGTCTCTCTCTCTGTCTGTCTCGCTCTGTCTGTCTCTCTCTCTGTCTGTCTCTCTTGTTCTGTCTTTCTCTCTCGCGCTGTCTCTCTCGCTCTGTCTTTCTCGCCCTGTCTCTCTCGCTCAGCCTGTCTCTCTCGATCTGCCTGTCTCTCTCGCTCTGTCTCTCTCGCTCTGTCTATGTCTCTCGCTCTGTCTGTCTCGCTCTGTATGTCTCGCTCAGTCTGTCTCTCTCGCTCTGTCTGTCTCTCTCGCTCTGTCTGTCTCTCTCGCTCTGTCTGTCTCTATGTCTGTCTGTTTCTCGCTCTGTCTGTCTCGCTCTGTCTGTCTGTCTCGCTCTGTCTGTCTCTCTCGTTTTGTCTTTCTCTCTCGCTCTGTCTCTCTCGCTCAGTCTGTCTCACTCGCTCAGTCTGTCTGTCTCTATCGTTCTGTCTTTCTCTCTCGCTCAGTCTCTCTCGCTCAGTCTCTCTCGCTCAGTCTCTCTCGCTCTGTCTCTCTCGCTCTGTCTCTCTCGCTCTGTCTCTCTCGCTCTGTCTGTCTCTCGCTATGGCTGTCTCTCTCGCTCTGTCTGTCTCTCTTGCTCTGTCTGTCTCTCGCTCTGTCTCTCTCTCTCTCGCTCTGCCTGTCTCTCTCGCTCTGCCTGTCTCTCTCGCTCTGTCTTTCTCGCCCTGTCTCTCTCGCTCAGCCTGTCTCTCTCGCTCAGCCTGTCTCTCTCGCTCAGCCTGTCTCTCTCGCTCAGCCTGTCTCTCTCGCTCAGCCTGTCTCTCTCGATCTGCCTGTCTCTCTCGATCTGCCTGTCTGTCTCGCTCTGTCTCTCTCGCTCTGTCTGTCTCGCTCTGTATGTCTCGCCCGCTCTGTCTGTGTCTCTCGCTCTGTCTCTCTCGCTCTGTCTCTCTCGCTCTGTCTCTCTCGCTCTGTCTGTCTCTCTCAGTCTGTCTCTCTCGCTGTCTGTCTCTCGCTCTGTCTCTCTCGCTCTGTCTCTCTCGCTCTGTCTCTCTCTCTCTGTCTGTCTGTCTTTCTCTGTCAGTCTCTCTCGCTCTGTCAGTCTCTCTCGCTCTACCTGTCTCTCTCGCTCTACCTGTCTCACACGCTCTGTCTGTCTCTCTCTCTCTGTCTGTCTCTCTCTGTCAGTCTCTCTCGCTCTGTCAGTCTCTCTCGCTCTGTCAGTCTCTCTCGCTCTGTCAGTCTCTCTCGCTCTACCTGTCTCTCTCGCTCTGTCTGTCTGTCTCGCTCTGTCTGTCTCTCTCGCTCTGTCTGTCTCTCTCGTTTTGTCTTTTTCTCTCGCTCTGTCTCTCTCGCTCAGTCTGTCTCACTCGCTCTGTCTGTCTCTCTCGCTATGGTTTTCTTACTCGCTGTCTGTCGCTCTCGCTCTGTCTCTCTCGCTCTGTCTCTCTCGCTCTGTCTGTCTCTCTCGCTCTGTCTGTCCCTCTCGCTCTGTCTGTCCCTCTCGCTCTGTCTGTCAGTCTCTCTTTCTGTCTGTCGCTCTCGCTCTGTCTGTCTGTCTCACTCTGTGTGTCTCTCTCGTTTTGTCTTTCTCTCTCGCTCTGTCTCTCTCGCTCAGTCTGTCTCACTCGCTCTGTCTGTCTCTCTCGTTCTGTCTTTCTCTCTTGCTCAGTCTATCTCGCTCTGTCTCTCTCGCTCTGTCTCTCTCACTCTGTCTCTCTCGCTCTGTCTCTCTCGCTGTGTCTGTCTCTCTCGCTCTGTCTGTCTCTCTCGTTCTGTCTGTCTCTCTCGCTCTGTCTCTCTCGCTCTGTCTCTCTCTCTCTGTCTGTCTGTCTTTCTCTGTCAGTCTCTCTCGCTCTGTCATCTCTCTCGCTCTACCGGTCTCTCTCGCTCTACCTGTCTCACACGCTCTGTCTGTCTCTCTCGCTCTGTCTGTCTCTCTCTGTCAGTCTCTCTCGCTCTGTCAGTCTCTCTCGCTCTGTCAGTCTCTCTCGCTCTGTCTGTCTCTCTCGCTCTGTCTGTCTCCCTCGTTTTGTCTTTTTCTCTCGCGCTGTCTCTCTCGCTCAGTCTGTCTCACTCGCACTGTCTGTCTCTCTCGCTATGGCTGTCTTACTCGCTGTCTGTCTCTCTCGCTCTGTCTCTCTCGCTCTGTCTCTCTCGCTCTGCCTCTCTCGCTCTGTCTCTCTCGCTCTGTCTCTCTCGCTCTGTCTGTCTCTCTCGTTCTGTCTTTCTCTCTCGCTCAGTCTCTCTCGCTCAGTCTCTCTCGCTCTGTCTCTCTCGCTCTGTCTCTCTCGCTCTGTCTCTCTCGCTCTGTCTCTCTCGCTCTGTCTCTCTCGCTCTGTCTCTCTCGCTCTGTCTCTCTCGCTCTGTCTGTCTCTCGCTAGGCTGCCTCTCTCGCTCTGTCTGTCTCTCTTGCTCTATCTCTCTCTCGCTCGGTCTGTCTCTCTCGCTCTGCCTGTCTCTCTCGCTCTGCCTGTCTCTCTCGCTTTGCCTGTCTCGCTCTGTCTGTGTCTCTCGCTCTGTCTGTCTCGCTCAGTCTGTCTCACTCGCTCTGTCTGTCTCTCTCACTCTGTCTCTCTCGCTCTGTCTGTCTCTCTTGCTCTGTCTGTCTCTCTTGCTCTGTCTCTCTCTCTCGCTCTGCCTGTCTCTCTCGCTCTGCCTGTCTCTCTCGCTCTGCCTGTCTCTCTCGCTCTGTCTGTCTCTCTCGCTCTGTCTGCTTCTCTCGGTCTGTCTGTCTCTCTGGCTCGGTCTGTCTCTCTCGCATCGGTCTGTCTCTCTCGCTCGGTCTGTCTCTCTCGCTCGGTCTGTCTCTCTCGCTCTGTCTGTCTCTCTCGCTCTGTCTGTCTCTCTCGCTCAGTCTCTCGCTCACTCTGTCTGTCTCTCTCGCTCGGTCTGTCTGTCTCGCTCGGTCTGTCTCTCTCGCTCGGTCTGTCTCTCTCGCTCTGTCTCTCTCGCTCTGTCTGTCTCTCTCGCTCTGTCTGTCTCTCTCGCTCTGTCTGTCCCTCTCGCTCTGTCTGTCCCTCTCGCTCTGTCTGTCCCTCTCGCTCTGTCTGTCAGTCTCTCTTTCTGTCTGTCGCTCTCGCTCTGTCTGTCTGTCTCACTCTGTCTGTCTCTCTCGTTCTGTCTTTCTCTCTTGCTCAGTCTATCTCGCTCTGTCTCTCTCGCTCTGTCTGTCTCACTCGCTCTGTCTGTCTCTCTCATTCTGTCTTTCTCTCTTGCTCAGTCTATCTCGCTCTGTCTCTCTCGCTCTGTCTCTCTCGCTCTGTCTCTCTCGCTCTGTCTCTCTCGCTCTGTCTCTCTCGCTCTGTCTCTCTCGCTCTGTCTCTCTCGCTCTGTCTGTCTCTCTTGCTCTGTCTCTCTCTCGCTCTGTCTCTCGCTCTCGCTCTGTCTGTCTCTCTCGTTCTGTCTGTCTCTCGCTCTGTCTGTCTTTCTAACTCTGTCTGTCTCGCTCAGTCTGTCTCACTCGCTCTGTCTGTCTGTCCGCTCTGTCTCTCTCGCTCTGTCTGTCTCTCCCGCTATGGCTGTGTCTCTCGCTCTGTCTGTCTCTCTTGCCCTGTCTCTCTCTCGCTCTGTCTCTCTCTCTCGCTCTGTCTGTCTCTCTCGCTCTGTCTGTCTCTCTCGCTCTGTCTGTCTCTCTCGCTCTGTCTTTCTCGTTCTGCCGGTCTCTCTCGCTCTGCCTGACTCTCTCGCTCTGTCTCTCTTGCTCTGTCTGTGTCTCTCGCTTTGTCTGTCTCGCTCTGTCTGTCTCTCTCTCTCTGTCTGTCTCTCGCTCTGTCTTTCTCGCCCTGTCTCTCTCGCGCTGTCTCTCTCGCTCTGTCTTTCTCGCCCTGTCTCTCTCGCTCAGCCTGTCTCTCTCGATCTGCCTGTCTCTCTCGCTCTGTCTATGTCTCTCGCTCTGTCTGCCTCGCTCTGTATGTCTCTCCCGCTCTGTCTGTGTCTCTCGTGCTGTCTGTCTCGCTCTGTCTCTCTCGCTCAGTCTGTCTCACTCGCTCTGTCTGTCTCTCTCGCTCTGTCTGTCTCTCTCGCTCTGTCTGTTTCTCTTGCTCTGTCTGTCTCTCTCGCTCTGTCTGTCTCTCTCGCTCTGTCTGTCTTTCTCTGTCAGTCTCTCTCGCTCTGTCTGTGTCTCTCGTTCTGTCTGTTTCGCTTTGTCTCTCTTGCTCTGTCTATGTCTCCCGCTCTGTCTGTCTCGCTCAGTATGTCTCTCCCGCTCTGTCTGTCTCTCTCGCTCTGTCTGTCTCTCTCGCTCTGTCTGTCTCTCTCGCTCTGACTGTCTTTCTCTGTCAGTCTCTCTCGCTCTGTCTGTGTCTCTCGTTCTGTCTGTTTCGCTCTGTCTCTCTTGCTCTGTCTATGTCTCTCGCTCTGTCTGTCTCGCTCTGTATGTCTCTCTCGCTCTGTCTGTCTCTCCCGCTCTGTCTGTGTCTCTCGCTCTGTCTGTGTCTCTCTGTCTGTCTGTCTTTCTCTGTCAGTCTCTCTCGCTCTGTCTGTGTCTCTCGTTCTGTCTGTTTCGCTCTGTCTCTCTTGCTCTGTCTATGTCTCTCGCTCTGTCTGTCTCGCTCTGTATGTCTCTCTCGCTCTGTCTGTCTCTCCCGCTCTGTCTGTGTCTCTCGCTCTGTCTATGTCTCTCGCTCTGTCTGTCTCGCTCTGTATGTCTCTCTCGCTCTGTCTGTCTCTCCCGCTCTGTCTGTCTCTCTCGCTCTGTCTGTCTCTCTCGCTCTGTCTGTCTTTCTCTGTCAGTCTCTCTCGCTCTGTCTGTGTCTCTCGTTCTGTCTGTTTCGCTCTGTCTCTCTTGCTCTGTCTATGTCTCTCGCTCTGTCTGTCTCGCTCTGTATGTCTCTCTCGCTCTGTCTGTCTCTCCCGCTCTGTCTGTGTCTCTCGCTCTGTCTGTCTCTCATTCTGTCTGTCCCGCTCTGTCTCTCTCGCTCAGTCTGTCTCACTCGCTCTATCTGTCTCTCTCACTCTGTCTGTCTCTCCCGCTCTGTCTGTGTCTCTCGCTCTGTCTGTCTCTCTCGCTCTGTCTGTCTCTCTAGCTCTCTCGCTCTGTATGTCTCTCTCGCTCTGTCTGTCTGTCCCGCTCTGTCTGTCTGTCTCGCTCTGTCTGTGTCTCTCGCTCTGTCTGTGTCTCTCGCTCTGTCTGTGTCTCTCGCTCTGTCTGTGTCTCTCGCTCTGTCTGTGTCTCTCTGTCTGTCTGTCTTTCTCTGTCAGTCTCTCTCGCTCTGTGTCTCTCATTCTGTCTGTCTCGCTCTGTGTCTCTCGCTCTGTCTTTCTGTCTCGCTCTGTCTGTGTCTCTCGCTCTGTGTCTCTCTGTCTGTCTGTCTTTCTCTGTCAGTCTCTCTGGCTCTGTGTCTCTCATTCTGTCTGTCTCGCTCTGTCTCTCTCGCTCAGTCTGTCTCACTCGCTCTGTCTGTCTCTCTCACTCTGTCTGTCTCTCCCGCTCTGTCTGTGTCTCTCGCTCTGTCTGTCTCTCTGTCTGTCTGTCTCTCGCTCTGTCTGTCTGTCTCGCTCTGTCTGTCTCTCTCGTTTTGTCTTTCTCTCTCGCTCTGTCTCTCTCGCTCAGTCTGCCTCACTCGCTCAGTCTGTCTGTCTCTCTCGATCTGTCTTTCTCTCTCGCTCAGTCTCTCTCGCTCAGTCTCTCTCGCTCTGTCTCTCTCGCTCTGTCTCTCTCGCTCTGTCTGGCTCTCGCTATGGCTGTCTCTCTCGCTCTGTCTGTCTCTCTTGCTCTGCCTGTCTCTCTCGCTCTGCCTGTCTCTCGCTTTGCCTGTCTCGCTCTGTCTGTGTCTCTCGCTCTGTCTGTCTCGCTCAGTCTGTCTCACTCGCTCTGTCTGTCTCACTCCCTCTGTCTGTCTCTCTCACTCTGTCTCTCTCGCTCTGCCTGTCTCTCTCGCTCTGCCTGTCTCTCTCGCTCTGCCTGTCTCTCTCGCTTTGCCTGTCTCTCTCGCTCTGTCTCTCTCTCTCTCGCTCTGTCTGTCTCTCTCGCTCTGCCTGTCTCTCTCGCTCTGCCTGTCTCTCTCGCTTTGCCTGTCTCGCTCTGTCTGTGTCTCTCGCTCTGTCTGTCTCGCTCAGTCTGTCTCACTCGCTCTGTCTGTCTCACTCCCTCTGTCTGTCTCTCTCACTCTGTCTCTCTCGCTCTGCCTGTCTCTCTCGCTCTGCCTGTCTCTCTCGCTCTGCCTGTCCCTCTCGCTCTGTCTGTCCCTCTCGCTCTGTCTGTCAGTCTCTCTTTCTGTCTGTCGCTCTCGCTCTGTCTGTCTGTCTCACTCTGTCTGTCTCTCTCGTTCTGTCTTTCTCTCTTGCTCAGTCTATCTCGCTCTGTCTCTCTCGCTCTGTCTGTCTCACTCGCTCTGTCTGTCTCTCTCATTCTGTCTTTCTCTCTTGCTCAGTCTCTCTCGCTCTGTCTCTCTCGCTCTGTCTCTCTCGCTCTGTCTCTCTCGCTCTGTCTCTCTCGCTCTGTCTGTCTCTCTTGCTCTGTCTCTCTCTCGCTCTGTCTCTCGCTCTCGCTCTGTCTGTCTCTCTCGTTCTGTCTGTCTCTCGCTCTGTCTGTCTTTCTAACTCTGTCTGTCTCGCTCAGTCTGTCTCACTCGCTCTGTCTGTCTGTCCGCTCTGTCTCTCTCGCTCTGTCTGTCTCTCCCGCTATGGCTGTGTCTCTCGCTCTGTCTGTCTCTCTTGCCCTGTCTCTCTCTCGCTCTGTCTCTCTCTCTCGCTCTGTCTGTCTCTCTCGCTCTGTCTGTCTCTCTCGCTCTGTCTGTCTCTCTCGCTCTGTCTTTCTCGTTCTGCCGGTCTCTCTCGCTCTGCCTGACTCTCTCGCTCTGTCTCTCTTGCTCTGTCTGTGTCTCTCGCTTTGTCTGTCTCGCTCTGTCTGTCTCTCTCTCTCTGTCTGTCTCTCGCTCTGTCTTTCTCGCCCTGTCTCTCTCGCGCTGTCTCTCTCGCTCTGTCTTTCTCGCCCTGTCTCTCTCGCTCAGCCTGTCTCTCTCGATCTGCCTGTCTCTCTCGCTCTGTCTATGTCTCTCGCTCTGTCTGTCTCGCTCTGTATGTCTCTCCCGCTCTGTCTGTGTCTCTCGTGCTGTCTGTCTCGCTCTGTCTCTCTCGCTCAGTCTGTCTCACTCGCTCTGTCTGTCTCTCTCGCTCTGTCTGTCTCTCTCGCTCTGTCTGTCTCTCTCGCTCTGTCTGTCTCTCTCGCTCTGTCTGTGTCTCTCGTTCTGTCTGTTTCGCTCTGTCTCTCTTGCTCTGTCTATGTCTCTCGCTCTGTCTGTCTCGCTCTGTATGTCTCTCTCGCTCTGTCTGTCTCTCCCGCTCTGTCTGTGTCTCTCGCTCTGTCTATGTCTCTCGCTCTGTCTGTCTCGCTCTGTATGTCTCTCTCGCTCTGTCTGTCTCTCCCGCTCTGTCTGTCTCTCTCGCTCTGTCTGTCTCTCTCGCTCTGTCTGTCTTTCTCTGTCAGTCTCTCTCGCTCTGTCTGTGTCTCTCGTTCTGTCTGTTTCGCTCTGTCTCTCTTGCTCTGTCTATGTCTCTCGCTCTGTCTGTCTCGCTCTGTATGTCTCTCTCGCTCTGTCTGTCTCTCCCGCTTTGTCTGTGTCTCTCGCTCTGTCTGTCTCTCATTCTGTCTGTCCCGCTCTGTCTCTCTCGCTCAGTCTGTCTCACTCGCTCTATCTGTCTCTCTCACTCTGTCTGTCTCTCTCGCTCTGTCTGTCTCTCTAGCTCTCTCGCTCTGTATGTCTCTCTCGCTCTGTCTGTCTCTCCCGCTCTGTCTGTCTGTCTCGCTCTGTCTGTGTCTCTCGCTCTGTCTGTGTCTCTCGCTCTGTCTGTGTCTCTCGCTCTGTCTGTGTCTCTCGCTCTGTCTGTGTCTCTCTGTCTGTCTGTCTTTCTCTGTCAGTCTCTCTCGCTCTGTGTCTCTCATTCTGTCTGTCTCGCTCTGTGTCTCTCGCTCTGTCTTTCTGTCTCGCTCTGTCTGTGTCTCTCGCTCTGTGTCTCTCTGTCTGTCTGTCTTTCTCTGTCAGTCTCTCTGGCTCTGTGTCTCTCATTCTGTCTGTCTCGCTCTGTCTCTCTCGCTCAGTCTGTCTCACTCGCTCTGTCTGTCTCTCTCACTCTGTCTGTCTCTCCCGCTCTGTCTGTGTCTCTCGCTCTGTCTGTCTCTCTGTCTGTCTGTCTCTCGCTCTGTCTGTCTGTCTCGCTCTGTCTGTCTCTCTCGTTTTGTCTTTCTCTCACGCTCTGTCTCTCTCGCTCAGTCTGCCTCACTCGCTCAGTCTGTCTGTCTCTCTCGATCTGTCTTTCTCTCTCGCTCAGTCTCTCTCGCTCAGTCTCTCTCGCTCTGTCTCTCTCGCTCTGTCTCTCTCGCTCTGTCTCTCTCGCTCTGTCTGGCTCTCGCTATGGCTGTCTCTCTCGCTCTGTCTGTCTCTCTTGCTCTGCCTGTCTCTCTCGCTCTGCCTGTCTCTCGCTTTGCCTGTCTCGCTCTGTCTGTGTCTCTCGCTCTGTCTGTCTCGCTCAGTCTGTCTCACTCGCTCTGTCTGTCTCACTCCCTCTGTCTGTCTCTCTCACTCTGTCTCTCTCGCTCTGCCTGTCTCTCTCGCTCTGCCTGTCTCTCTCGCTCTGCCTGTCTCTCTCGCTTTGCCTGTCTCTCTCGCTCTGTCTCTCTCTCTCTCGCTCTGTCTGTCTCTCTCGCTCTGCCTGTCTCTCTCGCTCTGCCTGTCTCTCTCGCTTTGCCTGTCTCGCTCTGTCTGTGTCTCTCGCTCTGTCTGTCTCGCTCAGTCTGTCTCACTCGCTCTGTCTGTCTCACTCCCTCTGTCTGTCTCTCTCACTCTGCCTGTCTCTCTCGCTCTGTCTGTCCCTCTCGCTCTGTCTGTCAGTCTCTCTTTCTGTCTGTCGCTCTCGCTCTGTCTGTCTGTCTCACTCTGTCTGTCTCTCTCGTTCTGTCTTTCTCTCTTGCTCAGTCTATCTCGCTCTGTCTCTCTCGCTCTGTCTGTCTCACTCGCTCTGTCTGTCTCTCTCATTCTGTCTTTCTCTCTTGCTCAGTCTATCTCGCTCTGTCTCTCTCGCTCTGTCTCTCTCGCTCTGTCTCTCTCGCTCTGTCTCTCTCGCTCTGTCTCTCTCGCTCTGTCTGTCTCTCTTGCTCTGTCTCTCTCTCGCTCTGTCTCTCGCTCTCGCTCTGTCTGTCTCTCTCGTTCTGTCTGTCTCTCGCTCTGTCTGTCTTTCTAACTCTGTCTGTCTCGCTCAGTCTGTCTCACTCGCTCTGTCTGTCTGTCCGCTCTGTCTCTCTCGCTCTGTCTGTCTCTCCCGCTATGGCTGTGTCTCTCGCTCTGTCTGTCTCTCTCGCTCTGTCTGTCTCTCGCTCTGTCTCTCTCTCTCGCTCTGTCTGTCTCTCTCGCTCTGTCTGTCTCTCTCGCTCTGTCTGTCTCTCTCGCTCTGTCTTTCTCGTTCTGCCGGTCTCTCTCGCTCTGCCTGACTCTCTCGCTCTGTCTCTCTTGCTCTGTCTGTGTCTCTCGCTTTGTCTGTCTCGCTCTGTCTGTCTCTCTCTCTCTGTCTGTCTCTCGCTCTGTCTTTCTCGCCCTGTCTCTCTCGCGCTGTCTCTCTCGCTCTGTCTTTCTCGCCCTGTCTCTCTCGCTCAGCCTGTCTCTCTCGATCTGCCTGTCTCTCTCGCTCTGTCTATGTCTCTCGCTCTGTCTGTCTCGCTCTGTATGTCTCTCCCGCTCTGTCTGTGTCTCTCGTGCTGTCTGTCTCGCTCTGTCTCTCTCGCTCAGTCTGTCTCACTCGCTCTGTCTGTCTCTCTCGCTCTGTCTGTCTCTCTCGCTCTGTCTGTCTCTCTCGCTCTGTCTGTCTCTCTCGCTCTGTCTGTCTCTCTCGCTCTGTCTGTCTCTCTCGCTCTGTCTGTCTTTCTCTGTCAGTCTCTCTCGCTCTGTCTGTGTCTCTCGTTCTGTCTGTTTCGCTTTGTCTCTCTTGCTCTGTCTATGTCTCCCGCTCTGTCTGTCTCGCTCAGTATGTCTCTCTCGCTCTGTCTGTCTCTCTCGCTCTGACTGTCTTTCTCTGTCAGTCTCTCTCGCTCTGTCTGTGTCTCTCGTTCTGTCTGTTTCGCTCTGTCTCTCTTGCTCTGTCTATGTCTCTCGCTCTGTCTGTCTCGCTCTGTATGTCTCTCTCGCTCTGTCTGTCTCTCCCGCTCTGTCTGTGTCTCTCGCTCTGTCTGTGTTTCTCTGTCTGTCTGTCTTTCTCTGTCAGTCTCTCTCGCTCTGTCTGTGTCTCTCGTTCTGTCTGTTTCGCTCTGTCTCTCTTGCTCTGTCTATGTCTCTCGCTCTGTCTGTCTCGCTCTGTATGTCTCTCTCGCTCTGTCTGTCTCTCCCGCTCTGTCTGTCTCTCTCGCTCTGTCTGTCTCTCTCGCTCTGTCTGTCTTTCTCTGTCAGTCTCTCTCGCTCTGTCTGTGTCTCTCGTTCTGTCTGTTTCGCTCTGTCTCTCTTGCTCTGTCTATGTCTCTCGCTCTGTCTGTCTCGCTCTGTATGTCTCTCTCGCTCTGTCTGTCTCTCCCGCTCTGTCTGTGTCTCTCGCTCTGTCTGTCTCTCATTCTGTCTGTCCCGCTCTGTCTCTCTCGCTCAGTCTGTCTCACTCGCTCTATCTGTCTCTCTCACTCTGTCTGTCTCTCCCGCTCTGTCTGTGTCTCTCGCTCTGTCTGTCTCTCTCGCTCTGTCTGTCTCTCTAGCTCTCTCGCTCTGTATGTCTCTCTCGCTCTGTCTGTCTCTCCCGCTCTGTCTGTCTGTCTCGCTCTGTCTGTGTCTCTCGCTCTGTCTGTGTCTCTCGCTCTGTCTGTGTCTCTCGCTCTGTCTGTGTCTCTCGCTCTGTCTGTCTTTCTCTGTCAGTCTCTCTCGCTCTGTGTCTCTCATTCTGTCTGTCTCGCTCTGTGTCTCTCGCTCTGTCTTTCTGTCTCGCTCTGTCTGTGTCTCTCGCTCTGTGTCTCTCTGTCTGTCTGTCTTTCTCTGTCAGTCTCTCTGGCTCTGTGTCTCTCATTCTGTCTGTCTCGCTCTGTCTCTCTCGCTCAGTCTGTCTCACTCGCTCTGTCTGTCTCTCTCACTCTGTCTGTCTCTCCCGCTCTGTCTGTGTCTCTCGCTCTGTCTGTCTCTCTGTCTGTCTGTCTCTCGCTCTGTCTGTCTGTCTCGCTCTGTCTGTCTCTCTCGTTTTGTCTTTCTCTCTCGCTCTGTCTCTCTCGCTCAGTCTGCCTCACTCGCTCAGTCTGTCTGTCTCTCTCGATCTGTCTTTCTCTCTCGCTCAGTCTCTCTCGCTCAGTCTCTCTCGCTCAGTCTCTCTCGCTCTGTCTCTCTCGCTCTGTCTCTCTCGCTCTGTCTCTCTCGCTCTGTCTCTCTCGCTCTGTCTCTCTCGCTCTGTCTCTCTCGCTCTGTCTGGCTCTCGCTATGGCTGTCTCTCTCGCTCTGTCTGTCTCTCTTGCTCTGCCTGTCTCTCTCGCTCTGCCTGTCTCTCGCTTTGCCTGTCTCGCTCTGTCTGTGTCTCTCGCTCTGTCTGTCTCGCTCAGTCTGTCTCACTCGCTCTGTCTGTCTCACTCCCTCTGTCTGTCTCTCTCACTCTGTCTCTCTCGCTCTGCCTGTCTCTCTCGCTCTGCCTGTCTCTCTCGCTCTGCCTGTCTCTCTCGCTTTGCCTGTCTCTCTCGCTCTGTCTCTCTCTCTCTCGCTCTGTCTGTCTCTCTCGCTCTGCCTGTCTCTCTCGCTCTGCCTGTCTCTCTCGCTTTGCCTGTCTCGCTCTGTCTGTGTCTCTCGCTCTGTCTGTCTCGCTCAGTCTGTCTCACTCGCTCTGTCTGTCTCACTCCCTCTGTCTGTCTCTCTCACTCTGTCTCTCTCGCTCTGCCTGTCTCTCTCGCTCTGCCTGTCTCTCTCGCTCTGCCTGTCTCTCTCGCTCTGCCTGTCTCTCTCGCTTTGCCTGTCTCTCTCGCTCTGCCTGTCTCTCTCGCTCTGCCTGTCTCTCTCACTCTGCCTGTCTCTCTCGCTTTGCCTGTCTCGCTCTGTCTGTGTCTCTCGCTCTGTCTCTCTCGCTCTGTCTATGTCTCTCGCTCTGTCTGTCTCGCTCAGTCTGTCTCACTCGCTCTGTCTGTCTCTCTCGCTCAGTCTGTCTCTCTCGCTCTGTCTGTCTCTCTCGCTCTGTCTGTCTTTCTCTGTCAGTCTCTCTTGCTCTGTCTATGTCTCTCGCTCTGTATGTCTCTCTCGCTCTGTATGTCTCTCTCGCTCTGTCTGTCTCTCCCGCTCTGTCTGTGTCTCTCGCTCTGTCTGTGTCTCTCTGTCTGTCTGTCTTTCTCTGTCGGTCTCTCTCGCTCTGTGTCTCTCATTCTGTCTGTCTCGCTCTTTCTCTCTCGCTCAGTCTGTCTCACTCGCTCTGTCTGTCTCTCTCACTCTGTCTGTCTCTCCCGCTCTGTCTGTGCCTCTCGCTCTGTCTGTCTCTCTGTCTGTCTGTCTCTCGCTCTGTCTGTCTCGCTCTGTCTGTCGGTCTCGCTCTGTCTGTCTCTCTCGTTTTGTCTTTCTCTCTCGCTCTGTCTCTCTCGCTCAGTCTGTCTCACTCGCTCAGTCTGTCTGTCTCTCTCGTTCTGTCTTTCTCTCTCGCTCAGTCTCTCTCGCTCAGTCTCTCTCGCTCTGTCTCTCTCGCTCTGTCTCTCTCGCTCTGTCTCTCTCGCTCTGTCTCTCTCGCTCTGTCTGTCTCTCGCTATGGCTGCCTCTCTCGCTCTGTCTGTCTCTCTTGCTCTGTCTCTCTCTCGCTCGGTCTGTCTCTCTCGCTCTGCCTGTCTCTCTCGCTCTGCCTGTCTCTCTCGCTTTGCCTGTCTCGCTCTGTCTGTGTCTCTCGCTCTGTCTGTCTCGCTCAGTCTGTCTCACTCGCTCTGTCTGTCTCTCTCACTCTGTCTCTCTCGCTCTGTCTGTCTCTCTTGCTCTGTCTGTCTCTCTTGCTCTGTCTCTCTCTCTCGCTCTGCCTGTCTCTCTCGCTCTGCCTGTCTCTCTCGCTCTGCCTGTCTCTCTCGCTCTGCCTGTCTCTCTCGCTCTGCCTGTCTCTCTCGCTCTGTCTGCCTCTCTCGCTCTGTCTGCTTCTCTCGGTCTGTCTGTCTCTCTGGCTCGGTCTGTCTCTCTCGCATCGGTCTGTCTCTCTCGCTCGGTCTGTCTCTCTCGCTCTGTCTGTCTCTCTCGCTCTGTCTGTCTCTCTCGCTCAGTCTCTCGCTCACTCTGTCTGTCTCTCTCGCTCGGTCTGTCTGTCTCGCTCGGTCTGTCTCTCTCGCTCGGTCTGTCTCTCTCGCTCGGTCTGCCTCTGTCGCTCGGTCTGTCTCTCTCGCTCTGTCTGTCTCTCTCGCTCTGTCTGTCTCTCTCGCTCTGTCTGTCTCTCTCGCTCTGTCTGTCTCTCTCGCTCTGTCTGTCTCTCTCGCTCGGTCTGTCTCTCTCGCTAGGTCTGCCTCTCTCGCTCGGTCTGTCTCTCTCGCTCTGTCTGTCTCTCTGGCTCGGTCTGCCTCTCTCGCTCGGTCTGTCTCTCTCGCTCTGTCTGTCTCTCTGGCTCGGTCTGCCTCTATCGCTCAGTCTGTCTCTCTCACTCGGTCTGTCTCTCTCGCTCAGTCTCTCTCTCTCGCTCAGTCTCTCTCTCTCGCTCAGTCTCTCTCTCTCGCTCAGTCTCTCTCTCTTGCTCTGTCTGTCTCTCTCGCTCTGTCTCTCTCGCTCTGTCTGTCGCTCTCGCTCTGTCTGTCTGTCTCACTCTGTCTGTCTCTCTCGTTTTGTCTTTCTCTCTCGCTCTGTCTCTCTCGCTCAGTCTGTCTCACTCGCTCTGTCTGTCTCTCTCGTTCTGTCTTTCTCTCTTGCTCAGTCTCTCTCGCTCTGTCTCTCTCGCTCTGTCTCTCTCGCTCTGTCTCTCTCGCTCTGTCTCTCTCGCTCTGTCTCTCTCGCTCTGTCTCTCTCGCTCTGTCTCTCTCGCTCTGTCTGTCTCTCTTGCTCTGTCTCGCTCTCGCTCTGTCTCTCGCTCTCGCTCTGTCTGTCTCTCTCGTTCTGTCTGTCTCTCTCGTTCTGTCTGTCTCTCTCGTTTTGTCTGTCTCTCGCTCTGTCTGTCTTTCTCACTCTGTCTGTCTCGCTCAGTCTGTCTCACTCGCTCTGTCTGTCTGTCTCGCTCTGTCTCTCTCGCTCTGTCTGTCTCTCCCGCTATGGCTGTGTCTCTCGCTCTGTCTGTCTCTCTTGCTCTGTCTCTCTCTCGCTCTGTCTCTCTCTCTCGCTCTGTCTGTCTCTCTCGCTCTGTCTTTCTCGCTCTGCCGGTCTCTCTCGCTCTGCCCGTCTCTCTCGCTCTGTCTCTCTCGCTCTGTCTGTGTCTCTCCTCTGTCTGTCTCGCTCTGTCTGTCTCTCTCGCTCTGTCTTTCTCGCTCTGCCGGTCTCTCTCGATCTGCCTGTCTCTCTCGCTCTGTCTCTCTCGCTCTGTCTATGTCTCTCGCTCTGTCTGTCTCGCTCTGTATGTCTCTCCCGCTCTGTCTGTGTCTCTCGTGCTGTCTGTCTCGCTCTGTCTCTCTCGCTCAGTCTGTCTCACTCGCTCTGTCTGTCTCTCTCGCTCTGTCTGTCTCTCTCGCTCTGTCTGTCTCTCTCGCTCTGTCTGTCTTTCTCTGTCAGTCTCTCTCGCTCTGTCTGTGTCTCTCGTTCTGTCTGTTTCGCTCTGTCTCTCTTGCTCTGTCTATGTCTCTCGCTCTGTCTGTCTCGCTCTGTATGTCTCTCTCGCTCTGTCTGTCTCTCCCGCTCTGTCTGTGTCTCTCGCTCTGTCTGTGTCTCTCTCTCTGTCTGTCTTTCTCTGTCAGTCTCTCTTGCTCTGTGTCTCTCATTCTGTCTGTCTCGCTCTGTCTCTCTCGCTCAGTCTGTCTCACTCGCTCTGTCTGTCTCTCTCACTCTGTCTGTCTCTCCCGCTCTGTCTGTGTCTCTCACTCTGTCTGTCTCTCTGTCTGTCTGTCTCTCGCTCTGTCTGTCTCGCTCTGTCTGTCTGTCTCGCTCTGTCTGTCTCTCTCGTTTTGTCTTTCTCTCTCGCTCTGTTTCTCTCGCTCAGTCTGTCTCACTCGCTCAGCCTGTCTGTCTCTCTCGTTCTGTCTTTCTCTCTCGCTCAGTCTCTCTCGCTCAGTCTCTCTCGCTCTGTCTCTCTCGCTCTGTCTCTCTCGCTCTGTCTCTCTCGCTCTGTCTCTCTCGCTCTGTCTCTCTCGCTCTGTCTCTCTCGCTCTGTCTGGCTCTCGCTATGGCTGTCTCTCTCGCTCTGTCTGTCTCTCTTGCTCTGCCTGTCTCTCTCGCTCTGCCTGTCTCTCGCTTTGCCTGTCTCGCTCTGTCTGTGTCTCTCGCTCTGTCTGTCTCGCTCAGTCTGTCTCACTCGCTCTGTCTGTCTCACTCCCTCTGTCTGTCTCTCTCACTCTGTCTCTCTCGCTCTGCCTGTCTCTCTCGCTCTGCCTGTCTCTCTCGCTCTGCCTGTCTCTCTCGCTTTGCCTGTCTCTCTCGCTCTGTCTCTCTCTCTCTCGCTCTGTCTGTCTCTCTCGCTCTGCCTGTCTCTCTCGCTCTGCCTGTCTCTCTCGCTTTGCCTGTCTCGCTCTGTCTGTGTCTCTCGCTCTGTCTGTCTCGCTCAGTCTGTCTCACTCGCTCTGTCTGTCTCACTCCCTCTGTCTGTCTCTCTCACTCTGTCTCTCTCGCTCTGCCTGTCTCTCTCGCTCTGCCTGTCTCTCTCGCTCTGCCTGTCTCTCTCGCTCTGCCTGTCTCTCTCGCTTTGCCTGTCTCTCTCGCTCTGCCTGTCTCTCTCGCTCTGCCTGTCTCTCTCACTCTGCCTGTCTCTCTCGCTTTGCCTGTCTCGCTCTGTCTGTGTCTCTCGCTCTGTCTCTCTCGCTCTGTCTATGTCTCTCGCTCTGTCTGTCTCGCTCAGTCTGTCTCACTCGCTCTGTCTGTCTCTCTCGCTCAGTCTGTCTCTCTCGCTCTGTCTGTCTCTCTCGCTCTGTCTGTCTTTCTCTGTCAGTCTCTCTTGCTCTGTCTATGTCTCTCGCTCTGTATGTCTCTCTCGCTCTGTATGTCTCTCTCGCTCTGTCTGTCTCTCCCGCTCTGTCTGTGTCTCTCGCTCTGTCTGTGTCTCTCTGTCTGTCTGTCTTTCTCTGTCGGTCTCTCTCGCTCTGTGTCTCTCATTCTGTCTGTCTCGCTCTTTCTCTCTCGCTCAGTCTGTCTCACTCGCTCTGTCTGTCTCTCTCACTCTGTCTGTCTCTCCCGCTCTGTCTGTGCCTCTCGCTCTGTCTGTCTCTCTGTCTGTCTGTCTCTCGCTCTGTCTGTCTCGCTCTGTCTGTCTGTCTCGCTCTGTCTGTCTCTCTCGTTTTGTCTTTCTCTCTCGCTCTGTCTCTCTCGCTCAGTCTGTCTCACTCGCTCAGTCTGTCTGTCTCTCTCGTTCTGTCTTTCTCTCTCGCTCAGTCTCTCTCGCTCAGTCTCTCTCGCTCTGTCTCTCTCGCTCTGTCTCTCTCGCTCTGTCTCTCTCGCTCTGTCTCTCTCGCTCTGTCTGTCTCTCGCTATGGCTGCCTCTCTCGCTCTGTCTGTCTCTCTTGCTCTGTCTCTCTCTCGCTCGGTCTGTCTCTCTCGCTCTGCCTGTCTCTCTCGCTCTGCCTGTCTCTCTCGCTTTGCCTGTCTCGCTCTGTCTGTGTCTCTCGCTCTGTCTGTCTCGCTCAGTCTGTCTCACTCGCTCTGTCTGTCTCTCTCACTCTGTCTCTCTCGCTCTGTCTGTCTCTCTTGCTCTGTCTGTCTCTCTTGCTCTGTCTCTCTCTCTCGCTCTGCCTGTCTCTCTCGCTCTGCCTGTCTCTCTCGCTCTGCCTGTCTCTCTCGCTCTGCCTGTCTCTCTCGCTCTGCCTGTCTCTCTCGCTCTGTCTGCCTCTCTCGCTCTGTCTGCTTCTCTCGGTCTGTCTGTCTCTCTGGCTCGGTCTGTCTCTCTCGCATCGGTCTGTCTCTCTCGCTCGGTCTGTCTCTCTCGCTCTGTCTGTCTCTCTCGCTCTGTCTGTCTCTCTCGCTCAGTCTCTCGCTCACTCTGTCTGTCTCTCTCGCTCGGTCTGTCTGTCTCGCTCGGTCTGTCTCTCTCGCTCGGTCTGTCTCTCTCGCTCGGTCTGCCTCTGTCGCTCGGTCTGTCTCTCTCGCTCTGTCTGTCTCTCTCGCTCTGTCTGTCTCTCTCGCTCTGTCTGTCTCTCTCGCTCTGTCTGTCTCTCTCGCTCTGTCTGTCTCTCTCGCTCGGTCTGTCTCTCTCGCTAGGTCTGCCTCTCTCGCTCGGTCTGTCTCTCTCGCTCTGTCTGTCTCTCTGGCTCGGTCTGCCTCTCTCGCTCGGTCTGTCTCTCTCGCTCTGTCTGTCTCTCTGGCTCGGTCTGCCTCTCTCGCTCAGTCTGTCTCTCTCACTCGGTCTGTCTCTCTCGCTCAGTCTCTCTCTCTCGCTCAGTCTCTCTCTCTCGCTCAGTCTCTCTCTCTCGCTCAGTCTCTCTCTCTTGCTCTGTCTGTCTCTCTCGCTCTGTCTCTCTCGCTCTGTCTGTCGCTCTCGCTCTGTCTGTCTGTCTCACTCTGTCTGTCTCTCTCGTTTTGTCTTTCTCTCTCGCTCTGTCTCTCTCGCTCAGTCTGTCTCACTCGCTCTGTCTGTCTCTCTCGTTCTGTCTTTCTCTCTTGCTCAGTCTCTCTCGCTCTGTCTCTCTCGCTCTGTCTCTCTCGCTCTGTCTCTCTCGCTCTGTCTCTCTCGCTCTGTCTCTCTCGCTCTGTCTCTCTCGCTCTGTCTCTCTCGCTCTGTCTGTCTCTCTTGCTCTGTCTCGCTCTCGCTCTGTCTCTCGCTCTCGCTCTGTCTGTCTCTCTCGTTCTGTCTGTCTCTCTCGTTCTGTCTGTCTCTCTCGTTTTGTCTGTCTCTCGCTCTGTCTGTCTTTCTCACTCTGTCTGTCTCGCTCAGTCTGTCTCACTCGCTCTGTCTGTCTGTCTCGCTCTGTCTCTCTCGCTCTGTCTGTCTCTCCCGCTATGGCTGTGTCTCTCGCTCTGTCTGTCTCTCTTGCTCTGTCTCTCTCTCGCTCTGTCTCTCTCTCTCGCTCTGTCTGTCTCTCTCGCTCTGTCTTTCTCGCTCTGCCGGTCTCTCTCGCTCTGCCCGTCTCTCTCGCTCTGTCTCTCTCGCTCTGTCTGTGTCTCTCCTCTGTCTGTCTCGCTCTGTCTGTCTCTCTCGCTCTGTCTTTCTCGCTCTGCCGGTCTCTCTCGATCTGCCTGTCTCTCTCGCTCTGTCTCTCTCGCTCTGTCTATGTCCCTCGCTCTGTCTGTCTCGCTCTGTATGTCTCTCCCGCTCTGTCTGTGTCTCTCGTGCTGTCTGTCTCGCTCTGTCTCTCTCGCTCAGTCTGTCTCACTCGCTCTGTCTGTCTCTCTCGCTCTGTCTGTCTCTCTCGCTCTGTCTGTCTCTCTCGCTCTGTCTGTCTTTCTCTGTCAGTCTCTCTCGCTCTGTCTGTGTCTCTCGTTCTGTCTGTTTCGCTCTGTCTCTCTTGCTCTGTCTATGTCTCTCGCTCTGTCTGTCTCGCTCTGTATGTCTCTCTCGCTCTGTCTGTCTCTCCCGCTCTGTCTGTGTCTCTCGCTCTGTCTGTGTCTCTCTCTCTGTCTGTCTTTCTCTGTCAGTCTCTCTTGCTCTGTGTCTCTCATTCTGTCTGTCTCGCTCTGTCTCTCTCGCTCAGTCTGTCTCACTCGCTCTGTCTGTCTCTCTCACTCTGTCTGTCTCTCCCGCTCTGTCTGTGTCTCTCACTCTGTCTGTCTCTCTGTCTGTCTGTCTCTCGCTCTGTCTGTCTCGCTCTGTCTGTCTGTCTCGCTCTGTCTGTCTCTCTCGTTTTGTCTTTCTCTCTCGCTCTGTTTCTCTCGCTCAGTCTGTCTCACTCGCTCAGCCTGTCTGTCTCTCTCGTTCTGTCTTTCTCTCTCGCTCAGTCTCTCTCGCTCAGTCTCTCTCGCTCTGTCTCTCTCGCTCTGTCTCTCTCGCTCTGTCTCTCTCGCTCTGTCTCTCTCGCTCTGTCTCTCTCGCTCTGTTTCTCTCGCTCTGTCTGTCTCTCGCTATGGCTGTCTCTCTCGCTCTGTCTGTCTCTCTTGCTCTGTCTCTCTCTCGCTCTGTCTCTCTCTCTCTCGCTCTGTCTGTCGCTCTCGCTCTGCCTGTCACTCTCGCTCTGCCTGTCTCTCTCGCTTTGCCTGTCTCGCTCTGTCTGTGTCTCTCGTCTGTCTGTCTCGCTCAGTCTGTCTCACTCGCTCTGTCTGTCTCTCTCACTTTGTCTCTCTCGCTCTGCCTGTCTCTCTCGCTCTGCCTGTCTCTCTCGCTCTGCCTGTCTCTCTCGCTCTGCCTGTCTCTCTCGCTTTGCCTGTCTCGCTCTGTCTGTGTCTCTCGCTCTGTCTCTCTCGCTCTGTCTATGTCTCTCGCTCTGTCTGTCTAGCTCTGTATGTCTCTCCTGCTCTGTCTGTGTCTCTCGTGCTGTCTGTCTCGCTCTGTCTCTCTCGCTCAGTCTGTCTCACTCGCTCTGTCTGTCTCTCTCGCTCTGTCTGTCTCTCTCGCTTTGTCTGTGTCTCTCGTTCTGTCTGTTTCGCTCTGTCTCTCTTGCTCTGTCTATGTCTCTCGCTCTGTCTGTCTCGCTCTGTATGTCTCTCCCGCTCTGTCTGTCTCTCCCGCTCTGTCTGTCTCTCTCGCTCTGTCTGTCTTTCTCTGTCAGTCTCTCTCGCTCTGTCTGTGTCTCTCGTTCTGTCTGTTTCGCTCTGTCTCTCTTGCTCTGTCTATGTCTCTCGCTCTGTCTGTCTCGCTCTGTATGTCTCTCTCACTCTGTCTGTCTCTCCCGCTCTGTCTGTGTCTCTCTGTCTGTCTGTCTTTCTCTGTCAGTCTCTCTTGCTCTGTGTCTCTCATTCTGTCTGTCTCGCTCTGTCTCTCTCGCTCAGTCTGTCTCACTCGCTCTGTCTGTCTCTCTCACTCTGTCTGTCTCTCCCGCTCTGTCTGTGTCTCTCACTCTGTCTGTCTCTCTGTCTGTCTGTCTCGCTCTGTCTGTCTGTCTCGCTCTGTCTGTCTGTCTCGTTTTGTCTTTCTCTCTCGCTCTGTCTCTCTCGCTCAGTCTGTCTCCCTCGCTCAGTCTGTCTGTCTCTCTCGCTCAGTCTCTCTCGCTCTGTCTCTCTCGCTCTGTCTCTCTCGCTCTGTCTCTCTCGCTCTGGCTGTCTCTCTCGCTCTGTCTGTCTCTCTTGCTCTGTCTCTCTCTCGCTCTGTCTCTCTCTCGCTCTGTCTCTCTCTCTCTCGCTCTGCCTGTCTCTCTCGCTCTGCCTGTCTCTCTCGCTTTGCCTGTCTCGCTCTGTCTGTGTCTCTCGCTCTGTCTGTCTCGCTCAGTCTGTCTCACTCGCTCTGTCTGTCTCTCTCACTCTGTCTCTCTCGCTCTGTCTGTCTCTCTCGCTATGGCTGTCTCTCTCGCTCTGTCTGTCTCTCTCGCTCTGTCTGTCTCTCTTGCTCTGTCTGTCTCTCTTGCTCTGTCTCTCTCTCTCGCTCTGCCTGTCTCTCTCGCTCTGCCTGTCTCTCTCGCTCTGCCTGTCTCTCTCGCTCTGCCTGTCTCTCTCGCTCTGCCTGTCTCTCTCGCTCTGTCTGTCTCTCTCGCTCTGTCTGCTTCTCTCGGTCTGTCTGACTCTCTGGCTCGGTCTGTCTCTCTCACATCGGTCTGTCTCTCTCGCTCTGTCTGTCTCTCTCGCTCTGTCTGTCTCTCTCGCTCTGTCTGTCTCTCTCGCTCGGTCTGTCTCTCTCGCTCGGTCTGCCTCTGTCGCTCGGTCTGTCTCTCTCGCTCTGTCTGTCTCTCTCGCTCTGTCTGTCTCTCTCGCTCTGTCTGTCTCTCTCGCTCAGTCTCTCTCTCACTCTGTCTGTCTCTCGCACTGTCTCTCTCTCTCGTTCTGTCTCTCTCTCTCGTTCTGTCTGTCTCTCTCGCTCGGTCTGTCTCTCTCGCTCGGTCTGTCTCTCTCGCTCGGTCTGTCTCTCTCGCTCGGTCTGTCTCTCTCGCTCGGTCTGTCTCTCTCGCTCGGTCTGTCTCTCTCGCTCGGTCTGTCTCTCGCTCGGTCTGTCTCTCTCGCTCTGCCTCTCTCGCTCTGTCCGTCTCTCTCGCTCTGTCTGTCTCTCTCGCTCTGTCTGTCTGTCTCGCTCTGTCTGTCTGTCTCGCTCTGTCTGTCTCGCTCTGTCTCTCTCTCGCTCTGTCTCTCTCTCGCACTGTCTCTCTCTCTCGTTCTGTCTCTCTCTCTCGTTCTGTCTGTCTCTCTCGTTCTGTCTGTCTCTCTCGCTCTGCCTGTCTCGCTCGCTCTGTCTCTCTCGCTCTGCCGGTCTCTCTCGCTCTGCCTGTCTCTCTCGCTCTGCCTGTCTCTCTCGCTCTGCCTATCTTTCTCGCTCTGTCTGTCTCGCTCTGTCTGTCTCTCTCGCTCTGTCTGTCTCTCTAGCTCTGTCTGTCCCTCTAGCTCTATCTGTCTCTCTAGCTCTGTCTGTCTCTCTGTCTCTCTCGCTCTATCTTGCTCTGTCTGTCTCTCTCGCTCTGTCTGTCTCTCTCGCTCTGTCTCTCGCTCTGTCTCTCTTGCTCTGTCTCTCTTGCTCTGTCTCTCTTGCTCTGTACCTCTTGCTCTGTACCTCTTGCTCTGTACCTCTCGCTCTGTCTATCTGTTTACCTGATCTGCCCCTTTATTTCCACTTCACATTTTTGAAACTTTGGTCGATTCAAGTGCAGATGCAACTGTGGGGCAATCGCACGCAGCTGTTTGCTGGGATCTCACACTGAATCGCAGCCATTGCTGTCCGTTCTACGAAAGGCGTACCCCACCCCCAGGAAAGCCACTAGCTCCTCTTTAAGACTAGAGGCATGGTCTTCGATGTAGAGTTAGGGGATTAGATAGATGGTCCTCGATGGAGAGTTGGGGATTAGAGAGAAGATCTTTGGAAGAGTTGGGGATTAGAGGAATGGCCTTTGATGGGAAAGTTAGGGGATTAGAGGGATGGTCTTCAATAGAGAGTTAGAGGATTAGAGGGATGGTCTTCAGTGGGAGGGTTAGAGAATTAGAGCGATGGTTTTCGATGGGAGGGTTAGAAGATTCGAGCGATGGTCTTCGATGGAGAGTTAGGGAATTAGAGGGATTGCCTTCGATGGAGAAATGAGGGGATTAGAGGGATGGTCTTCAATGGGAGGAGGGAGAGTTTCCAATGGATCATGTGCCCCAAAACCCCATCTTCCAAGGTGGCTCTGCTGTCCAGGGAGCCCAAGCACCCATCGGAGACCCAGAGTTCGACAAATCATTTATTTGGCTGAAGGTATTGAGTGCGACAGAGACTTGACCAGCTCGAGACCCCCCTCCCCCAATCATACCAACCTCTCCTACATAGCATCTGCTTTACACCCGACACTCAACCGTTAACATTCTCGGGTGGACTGGCATCGCTTGGTGGGCAGTGACCTCGTTCGCCTCGGGCACTCTCGAAGGGGGTTCACCAATGCCTGAATGGTCCTCCGACCTGGAGCTCGTTCGGAGTGAATCTCGCCACCTCGCTGTGGATGCTGCCTCCCTCATACATGTGCAGGCGCACAGAATAACCCTTCCGCCCTCCTCTCGTACACTCACGCACGCACACAAATCCACCGCACACACACGCACAGAAACACCCGCGTCTTTTGATGTTCTGAAGCCAGGTCCAGGAGTCAAAGGTTGACCAGAGGGATCCTGCGAGAGAGGAGAAAGAGAGAGAAAGAGAAAGAGAGAGACAGCAATGAGATTTGTCATAACTTGGAGATTTTACCGGCAGGATTGTTGAGTATTGCAAGGTGGTGACAGAGATCAGAGGGACAAGCAAAGAGAGAGAGAGACGGAGAGTGAAGGAGAGAGACAGAGACAGAGAGGGAAGGAGAAATGGACGGAGCGGGAAGGAGAAAGGTGGAGAGGGAGAGAGAGGCGAGGAGGGAAGGAGAGAGAGAGAGACGAGGAGGGAAGGAGAGAGAGAGAGACGAGGAGGGAAGGAGAGAGAGACGAGGAGGGAAGGAGAGTGTGAGACGAGGAGGGAAGGAGAGAGAGACACGAGGAGTGAAGAAGAGAAAGAGACGAGGAGGGAAGGAGAGAGAGACGAGGAGGGAAGGAGAGAGAGACGAGGAGGGAAGGAGAGTGTGAGACGAGGAGGGAAGGAGAGAGAGACGAGGAGGGAAGGAGAGAGATATGAGGGGGGAAGGAGAGAAAGACGAGGGGGGAAGGAGAGAGACGAGGAGGGAAGGAGAGAGAGAGACCAGGAGGGAAGGAGAGAGAGACGAGGGGGGAAGGAGAGAGAGAGAGAGACGAGGCGGGAAGGAGAGAGAGAGATGAGGAGGGAAGGAGAAAGAGAGAGAGAAGAAGAGGGAAGGAGAGAGAGAGTGACGAGGGGTAGGAGAGAGAGAGAGAGACGAGGAGGGATGGAGAGAGATGAGGAGGGAAGGAGAGAGACGAGGAGGGAAGGAGAGAGAGAGAGAGAGACGAGGAGGGAAGGAGAGAGAGAGAGAGACGAGGAGGGAAGGAGAGAGAGAGAGACGAGGAGGGAAGGAGAGAGAGAGACGAGGGGGAAGGAGAGAGAGAGAGCGACGAGGAGGGAAGGAGAGAGAGAGAGAGAAAAGGAGAGAGAAAGTGACGAGGGGGGAAGGAGAGAGAGAGAGAGATGAGGAGGGAAGAAGAGAGATGAGGAGGGAAGGAGAGAGACCAGGAGGGAAGGAGAGAGACGAGGAGGGAAGGAGAGAGAGAGAGAGAGACGAGGAGGGAAGGAGAGAGAGAGAGAGAGACGAGGAGGGAAGGAGAGAGAGAGACAGACGAGGAGGGAAGGAGAGAGAGACAGACGAGGAGGGAAGGAGAGAGAGAGAGAGACGAGGAGGGAAGGAGAGACGAGGAGGGAAGGAGAGAGAGACGAGGAGGGAAGGAGAGAGAGAGGCGAGGAGGGAAGGAGAGAGAGAGAGATGAGGAGGGAAGGAGAGAGAGACGAGGAGGGAAGGAGCGAGAGCGAGAGAAGAGGAAGGAGAGAGGGAAAGAGACGAGGAGGGAAGGAGAGAGAGATGAGAGGGGAAGGAGATAAAGACGAGGGGGGAAGGAGAGAGAGAGAGACGAGGAGGGAAGGAGAGAGAGAGACCAGGAGGGAAGGAGAGAGAGAGACGAGGGGGGGAAGGAGAGAGAGAGAGAGAGAAGAGGAGGGAAGGAGAGAGAGAGTGATGAGGGGGTAGGAGAGAGAGAGAGAGATGAGGAGGGAAGGAGAGAGACGAGGAGGGAAGGAGAGAGAGAGAGAGAGAGAGACGAGGAGGGAAGGAGAGAGAGAGAGACGAGGAGGGAAGGAGAGAGAGAGAGACGAGGGGGGAAGGAAAGAGAGAGAGAGACGAGGAGGGAAGGAGAGAGAGAGAGAGAGAGAGAGACGAGGAGGGAAGGAGAGAGAGACAGAGGAGGGAAGGAGAGAGAGAGTGACGAGGGGGGAAGGAGAGAGATGAGGAGGGAAGGAGAGAGATGAGGAGGGAAGGAGAGAGACGAGGAGGGAAGGAGAGAGAGACGAGGAGGGAAGGAGAGAGATGAGGAGGGAAGGAGAGAGACGAGGAGGGAAGGAGAGAGAGAGAGAGAGAGACGAGGAGGGAAGGAGAGAGAGAGAGAGACGAGGAGGGAAGGAGAGAGAGAGAGAGAGACGAGGAAGGAAGGAGAGAGAGAGAGACGAGGAGGGAAGGAGAGAGAGAGACGAGGAGGGAAGGAGAGAGAGAGACGAGGAGGGAAGGAGAGAGAGAGAGAGGGAGAGAGACGAGGAGGGAAGGAGAGAGATGAGGAGGGAAGGAGAGAGACGAGGAGGGAAGGAGAGAGAGAGAGAGAGAGACGAGGAGGGAAGGAGAGAGAGAGAGAGAGACGATGAGGGAAGGAGAGAGAGAGAGAGACGAGGAGGGAAGGAGAGAGAGACGAGGAGGAAAGGAGAGAGAGACGAGGAGGGAAGGAGGGAGAGAGAGAGAGAGACGAGGTGGGAAAGAGAGAGAGAGAGACAAGGAGGGAAGGAGAGAAAGGGAGATGAGGACGAAAGGAGAGGGAGAGAGTAGAAGAGGGATGGAGAGAGAGAGAGACGACGAGGGAAGGAGAGCGCGAGACGAGGAGGGAAGGAGAGAAAGAGACGAGGAGGGAAGGAGGGAAGGAGAGAGAGAGAGGGATGAGGAGGGAAGGAGAGGGAGAGAGAGACGAGGAGGGAAGGAGAGAGAGACACGAGGAGTGAAGAAGAGAAAGACGAGGAGGGAAGGAGAGAGTGAGACAAGGAGGGAAGGAGAGAGAGACGAGGAGGGAAGGAGAGAGATATGAGGGGGGAAGGAGAGAAAGACGAGGGGGGAAGGAGAGAGAGAGAGACGAGGAGGGAAGGAGAGAGAGAGACCAGGAGGGAAGGAGAGAGAGAGACGAGGGGGGAAGGAGAGAGAGAGAGAGATGAGGAGGGAAGGAGAAAGAGAGAGAGAAGAGGAGGGAAGGAGAGAGAGAGTGACAAGGGGGTAGGAGAGAGAGAGAGAGACGAGGAGGGAAGGAGAGAAATGAGGAGGGAAGGAGAGAGACGAGGAGGGAAGGAGAGAGAGAGAGAGACGAGGAGGGAAGGAGAGAGAGAGAGACGAGGAGGGAAGGAGAGAGAGAGACGAGGGGGAAGGAGAGAGAGACGAGGAGGGGAGAGAGAGAGAGAGAGACGAGGAGGGAAGGAGAGAGAGAGAGAAAAGGAGAGAGAAAGTGACGAGGGGGGAAGGAGAGAGAGAGAGAGATGAGGAGGGAAGAAGAGAGATGAGGAGGGAAGGAGAGAGACGAGGAGGGAAGGAGAGAGACGAGGAGGGAAGGAGAGAGAGAAGGAGAGAGACGAGGAGGGAAGGAGAGAGATGAGGAGGGAAGGAGAGAGACGAGGAGGGAAGGAGAGAGAGAGAGAGAGACGAGGAGGGAAGGAGAGAGAGAGAGAGACGAGGAGGGAAGGAGAGAGAGAGAGAGACGAGGAGGGAAGGAGAGAGAGTGAGAGAGACGAGGAGGGAAGGAGAGAGAGAGAGAGACGAGGAGGGAAGGAGAGACGAGGAGGGAAGGAGAGAGAGACGAGGAGGGAAGGAGAGAGAGACGAGGAGGGAAGGAGAGAGAGAGAGACAAGGAGGGAAGGAGAGAGAGAGACGAGGAGGGAAGGAGAGAGAGAGAGATGAGGAGGGAAGGAGAGAGAGACGAGGGAAGGAGCGAGAGCGAGAGAAGAGGAAGGAGAGAGGGAAAGAGACGAGGAGGGAAGGAGCGAGACGAGGAGGGAAGGAGAGAGAGATGAGAGGGGAAGGAGAGACAGACGAGGGGGAAGGAGAGAGAGAGAGAGATGAGGGGGGGACGGAGAGAGAGAGAGAGAGAAGAGGAGGGAAGGAGAGAGAGAGTGACGAGGGGGTAGGAGAGAGAGAGAGAGATGAGGAGGGAAGGAGAGAGACGAGGAGGGAAGGAGAGAGAGAGAGAGACGAGGAGGGAAGGAGAGAGAGAGAGACGAGGAGGGAAGGAGAGAGAGAGAGAGGGAGAGAGACGAGGAGGGAAGGAGAGAGATGAGGAGGGAAGGAGAGAGACGAGGAGGGAAGGAGAGAGAGACGAGGAGGGAAGGAGAGTGTGAGACGAGGAGGGAAGGAGAGAGAGACGAGGAGGGAAGGAGAGAGATATGAGGGGGGAAGGAGAGAAAGACGAGGGGGGAAGGAGAGAGACGAGGAGGGAAGGAGAGAGAGAGACCAGGAGGGAAGGAGAGAGAGACGAGGGGGGAAGGAGAGAGAGAGAGAGACGAGGCGGGAAGGAGAGAGAGAGATGAGGAGGGAAGGAGAAAGAGAGAGAGAAGAAGAGGGAAGGAGAGAGAGAGTGACGAGGGGTAGGAGAGAGAGAGAGAGACGAGGAGGGATGGAGAGAGATGAGGAGGGAAGGAGAGAGACGAGGAGGGAAGGAGAGAGAGAGAGAGACGAGGAGGGAAGGAGAGAGAGAGAGACGAGGAGGGAAGGAGAGAGAGAGAGACGAGGAGGGAAGGAGAGAGAGAGACGAGGGGGAAGGAGAGAGAGAGAGCGACGAGGAGGGAAGGAGAGAGAGAGAGAGAAAAGGAGAGAGAAAGTGACGAGGGGGGAAGGAGAGAGAGAGAGAGATGAGGAGGGAAGAAGAGAGATGAGGAGGGAAGGAGAGAGACCAGGAGGGAAGGAGAGAGACGAGGAGGGAAGGAGAGAGAGAGAGAGAGACGAGGAGGGAAGGAGAGAGAGAGAGAGAGACGAGGAGGGAAGGAGAGAGAGAGACAGACGAGGAGGGAAGGAGAGAGAGACAGACGAGGAGGGAAGGAGAGAGAGAGAGAGACGAGGAGGGAAGGAGAGACGAGGAGGGAAGGAGAGAGAGACGAGGAGGGAAGGAGAGAGAGAGGCGAGGAGGGAAGGAGAGAGAGAGAGATGAGGAGGGAAGGAGAGAGAGACGAGGAGAGAAGGAGCGAGAGCGAGAGAAGAGGAAGGAGAGAGGGAAAGAGACGAGGAGGGAAGGAGAGAGAGATGAGAGGGGAAGGAGAGAAAGACGAGGGGGGAAGGAGAGAGAGAGAGACGAGGAGGGAAGGAGAGAGAGAGACCAGGAGGGAAGGAGAGAGAGAGACGAGGGGGGGAAGGAGAGAGAGAGAGAGAGAAGAGGAGGGAAGGAGAGAGAGAGTGATGAGGGGGTAGGAGAGAGAGAGAGAGATGAGGAGGGAAGGAGAGAGACGAGGAGGGAAGGAGAGAGAGAGAGAGAGAGAGACGAGGAGGGAAGGAGAGAGAGAGAGACGAGGAGGGAAGGAGAGAGAGAGAGACGAGGGGGGAAGGAAAGAGAGAGAGAGACGAGGAGGGAAGGAGAGAGAGAGAGAGAGAGAGAGACGAGGAGGGAAGGAGAGAGAGACAGAGGAGGGAAGGAGAGAGAGAGTGACGAGGGGGGAAGGAGAGAGATGAGGAGGGAAGGAGAGAGATGAGGAGGGAAGGAGAGAGACGAGGAGGGAAGGAGAGAGAGACGAGGAGGGAAGGAGAGAGATGAGGAGGGAAGGAGAGAGACGAGGAGGGAAGGAGAGAGAGAGAGAGAGAGACGAGGAGGGAAGGAGAGAGAGAGAGAGACGAGGAGGGAAGGAGAGAGAGAGAGAGAGACGAGGAAGGAAGGAGAGAGAGAGAGACGAGGAGGGAAGGAGAGAGAGAGACGAGGAGGGAAGGAGAGAGAGAGACGAGGAGGGAAGGAGAGAGAGAGAGAGGGAGAGAGACGAGGAGGGAAGGAGAGAGACGAGGAGGGAAGGAGAGAGAGAGAGAGACGAGGAGGGAAGGAGAGAGAGACGAGGAGGAAAGGAGAGAGAGACGAGGAGGGAAGGAGGGAGAGAGAGAGAGAGACGAGGTGGGAAAGAGAGAGAGAGAGACAAGGAGGGAAGGAGAGAAAGGGAGATGAGGACGAAAGGAGAGGGAGAGAGTAGAAGAGGGATGGAGAGAGAGAGAGACGACGAGGGAAGGAGAGCGCGAGACGAGGAGGGAAGGAGAGAAAGAGACGAGGAGGGAAGGAGAGAGAGAGAGGGATGAGGAGGGAAGGAGAGGGAGAGAGAGACGAGGAGGGAAGGAGAGAGAGACACGAGGAGTGAAGAAGAGAAAGACGAGGAGGGAAGGAGAGAGTGAGACAAGGAGGGAAGGAGAGAGAGACGAGGAGGGAAGGAGAGAGATATGAGGGGGGAAGGAGAGAAAGACGAGGGGGGAAGGAGAGAGAGAGAGACGAGGAGGGAAGGAGAGAGAGAGACCAGGAGGGAAGGAGAGAGAGAGACGAGGGGGGAAGGAGAGAGAGAGAGAGATGAGGAGGGAAGGAGAAAGAGAGAGAGAAGAGGAGGGAAGGAGAGAGAGAGTGACAAGGGGGTAGGAGAGAGAGAGAGAGACGAGGAGGGAAGGAGAGAAATGAGGAGGGAAGGAGAGAGACGAGGAGGGAAGGAGAGAGAGAGAGAGACGAGGAGGGAAGGAGAGAGAGAGAGACGAGGAGGGAAGGAGAGAGAGAGACGAGGGGGAAGGAGAGAGAGACGAGGAGGGGAGAGAGAGAGAGAGAGACGAGGAGGGAAGGAGAGAGAGAGAGAAAAGGAGAGAGAAAGTGACGAGGGGGGAAGGAGAGAGAGAGAGAGATGAGGAGGGAAGAAGAGAGATGAGGAGGGAAGGAGAGAGACGAGGAGGGAAGGAGAGAGACGAGGAGGGAAGGAGAGAGAGAAGGAGAGAGACGAGGAGGGAAGGAGAGAGATGAGGAGGGAAGGAGAGACGAGGAGGGAAGGAGAGAGAGAGAGAGAGACGAGGAGGGAAGGAGAGAGAGAGAGAGACGAGGAGGGAAGGAGAGAGAGAGAGAGACGAGGAGGGAAGGAGAGAGAGTGAGAGAGACGAGGAGGGAAGGAGAGAGAGAGAGAGACGAGGAGGGAAGGAGAGACGAGGAGGGAAGGAGAGAGAGACGAGGAGGGAAGGAGAGAGAGACGAGGAGGGAAGGAGAGAGAGAGAGACAAGGAGGGAAGGAGAGAGAGAGACGAGGAGGGAAGGAGAGAGAGAGAGATGAGGAGGGAAGGAGAGAGAGACGAGGGAAGGAGCGAGAGCGAGAGAAGAGGAAGGAGAGAGGGAAAGAGACGAGGAGGGAAGGAGCGAGACGAGGAGGGAAGGAGAGAGAGATGAGAGGGGAAGGAGAGACAGACGAGGGGGAAGGAGAGAGAGAGAGAGATGAGGGGGGGAAGGAGAGAGAGAGAGAGAGAAGAGGAGGGAAGGAGAGAGAGAGTGACGAGGGGGTAGGAGAGAGAGAGAGAGATGAGGAGGGAAGGAGAGAGACGAGGAGGGAAGGAGAGAGAGAGAGAGACGAGGAGGGAAGGAGAGAGAGAGAGACGAGGAGGGAAGGAGAGAGAGAGAGACGAGGGGGGAAGGAAAGAGACAGAGAGACGAGGAGGGAAGGAGAGAGAGAGAGAGAGAGAGACGAGGAGGGAAGGAGAGAGATGAGGAGGGAAGGAGAGAGAGAGTGACGAGGGGGGAAGGAGAGAGAGAGTGACGAGGAGGGAAGGAGGGAGACGAGGAGGGAAGGAGACAGATGAGGAGGGAAGGAGAGAGATGAGGAGGGAAGGAGAGAGAGGGAGAGAGACGAGGAGGGAAGGAGAGAGATGAGGAGGGAAGGAGAGAGACGAGGAGGGAAGGAGAGAGAGAGAGAGAGAGACGAGGAGGGAAGGAGAGAGAGAGAGAGACGAGGAGGGAAGGAGAGAGAGAGAGAGAGACGAGGAAGGAAGGAGAGAGAGAGACGAGGAGGGAAGGAGAGAGAGAGAGACGAGGAGGGAAGGAGAGAGAGAGACGAGGAGGGAAGGAGAGAGAGAGAGAGGGAGAGAGACGAGGAGGGAAGGAGAGAGATGAGGAGGGAAGGAGAGAGACGAGGAGGGAAGGAGAGAGAGAGAGAGAGAGACGAGGAGGGAAGGAGAGAGAGACGAGGAGGGAAGGAGAGAGAGAGAGACGAGGAGGGAAGGAGAGAGAGAGAGACGAGGAGGGAAGGAGAGAGAGAGATGAGGAGGGAAGGAGAGAGAGAGAGACGAGGAGGGAAGGAGAGAGAGACGAGGATTGAAGGAGAGAGAGAGAGAGACGAGGAGGGTAGGAGAGAGAGACGAGGGGGGAAGGAGAGAGAGAGAGAGAGAGAGATGAGGTGGGAAAGAGAGAGACGAGGGGGGAGGGAGAGCGAGAGAGACGAGGGGGAAGGAGAGAGAGACGAGGGAAGGAGAGAGAGAGAGACAAGGAGGGAAGGAAAGAAAGGGAGATGAGGACGAAAGGAGAGGGAGAGAGAAGAAGAGGGATGGAGAGAGAGAGACGACGAGGGAAGGAGAGCGCGAGACGAGGAGGGAAGGAGAGAGAGAGACGAGGAGGGAAGGAGAGAGAGAGAGAGGGATGAGGACGGAAGGAGAGAGAGAGAGGGATGAGGGGGGAAGGAGAGAGAGAGAGACGAGGGGGAAGGAGGGAGAGAGATGAGGGGGGAAGGAGAGAGAGACAAGGGAGGAAAAAGAGAGAGAGACGAGGAAGGAAGGAGAGAGAGAGACGAGGAGGGAAGGAGAGAGAGAAACGAGGAGGGAAGGAGAGAGAGAGACGAGTGGGGAAGGAGAGAAAGAAAGAGACGAGGGGGGAAGGAGAGAGAGAGAGATGAGGAGGGAAGGAGAGAGAGACGAGGGAAGGAGCGAGAGCGAGAGAAGAGGAAGGAGAGAGGGAAAGAGACGAGGAGGGAAGGAGCGAGACGAGGAGGGAAGGAGAGAGAGATGAGAGGGGAAGGAGAGACAGACGAGGGGGAAGGAGAGAGAGAGAGATGAGGGGGGAAGGAGAGAGAGAGAGAGAGAAGAGGAGGGAAGGAGAGAGAGAGTGACGAGGGGGTAGGAGAGAGAGAGAGAGATGAGGAGGGAAGGAGAGAGACGAGGAGGGAAGGAGAGAGAGAGAGAGACGAGGAGGGAAGGAGAGAGAGAGAGACGAGGAGGGAAGGAGAGAGAGAGAGACGAGGGGGGAAGGAAAGAGACAGAGAGACGAGGAGGGAAGGAGAGAGAGAGAGAGAGAGAGACGAGGAGGGAAGGAGAGAGAGACAGAGAAGAGGAGGGAAGGAGAGAGAGAGTGACGAGGGGGGAAGGAGAGAGAGAGTGACGAGGAGGGAAGGAGAGAGACGAGGAGGGAAGGAGATAGATGAGGAGGGAAGGAGAGAGATGAGGAGGGAAGGAGAGAGAGGGAGAGAGACGAGGAGGGAAGGAGAGAGATGAGGAGGGAAGGAGAGAGACGAGGAGGGAAGGAGAGAGAGAGAGAGAGAGACGAGGAGGGAAGGAGAGAGAGAGAGAGAGACGATGAGGGAAGGAGAGAGAGAGAGAGACGAGGAGGGAAGGAGAGAGAGACGAGGAGTGAAGGAGAGAGACACGAGGAGGGAAGGAGGGAGAGAGAGAGAGAGACGAGGTGGGAAAGAGAGAGAGAGAGACAAGGAGGGAAGGAGAGAAAGGGAGATGAGGACGAAAGGAGAGGGAGAGAGTAGAAGAGGGATGGAGAGAGAGAGAGACGACGAGGGAAGGAGAGCGCGAGACGAGGAGGGAAGGAGAGAAAGAGACGAGGAGGGAAGGAGGGAAGGAGAGAGAGAGAGGGATGAGGAGGGAAGGAGAGGGAGAGAGAGACGAGGAGGGAAGGAGAGAGAGACACGAGGAGTGAAGAAGAGAAAGACGAGGAGGGAAGGAGAGAGTGAGACAAGGAGGGAAGGAGAGAGAGACGAGGAGGGAAGGAGAGAGATATGAGGGGGGAAGGAGAGAAAGACGAGGGGGGAAGGAGAGAGAGAGAGACGAGGAGGGAAGGAGAGAGAGAGACCAGGAGGGAAGGAGAGAGAGAGACGAGGGGGGAAGGAGAGAGAGAGAGAGAGACGAGGCGGGAAGGAGAGAGAGAGATGAGGAGGGAAGGAGAAAGAGAGAGAGAAGAGGAGGGAAGGAGAGAGAGAGACCAGGAGGGAAGGAGAGAGAGAGACGAGGGGGTAGGAGAGAGAGAGAGAGACGAGGAGGGAAGGAGAGAAATGAGGAGGGAAGGAGAGAGACGAGGAGGGAAGGAGAGAGAGAGAGAGACGAGGAGGGAAGGAGAGAGAGAGAGACGAGGAGGGAAGGAGAGAGAGAGACGAGGGGGAAGGAGAGAGAGACGAGGAGGGAAGGAGAGAGAGAGAGAGAGACGAGGAGGGAAGGAGAGAGAGAGAGAAAAGGAGAGAGAAAGTGACGAGGGGGGAAGGAGAGAGAGAGAGAGATGAGGAGGGAAGAAGAGAGATGAGGAGGGAAGGAGAGAGACGAGGAGGGAAGGAGAGAGACGAGGAGGGAAGGAGAGAGAGAAGGAGAGAGACGAGGAGGGAAGGAGAGAGATGAGGAGGGAAGGAGAGAGACGAGGAGGGAAGGAGAGAGAGAGAGAGAGACGAGGAGGGAAGGAGAGAGAGAGAGAGACGAGGAGGGAAGGAGAGAGAGAGAGAGACGAGGAGGGAAGGAGAGAGAGAGAGAGAGACGAGGAGGGAAGGAGAGAGAGAGAGAGACGAGGAGGGAAGGAGAGACGAGGAGGGAAGGAGAGAGAGACGAGGAGGGAAGGAGAGAGAGACGAGGAGGGAAGGAGAGAGAGAGAGACAAGGAGGGAAGGAGAGAGAGCGACGAGGAGGGAAGGAGAGAGAGAGAGATGAGGAGGGAAGGAGAGAGAGACGAGGGAAGGAGCGAGAGCGAGAGAAGAGGAAGGAGAGAGGGAAAGAGACGAGGAGGGAAGGAGCGAGACGAGGAGGGAAGGAGAGAGAGATGAGAGGGGAAGGAGAGACAGACGAGGGGGAAGGAGAGAGAGAGAGAGATGAGGGGGGGAAGGAGAGAGAGAGAGAGAGAAGAGGAGGGAAGGAGAGAGAGAGTGACGAGGGGGTAGGAGAGAGAGAGAGAGATGAGGAGGGAAGGAGAGAGACGAGGAGGGAAGGAGAGAGAGAGAGAGACGAGGAGGGAAGGAGAGAGAGAGAGACGAGGAGGGAAGGAGAGAGAGAGAGACGAGGGGGGAAGGAAAGAGACAGAGAGACGAGGAGGGAAGGAGAGAGAGAGAGAGAGAGAGACGAGGAGGGAAGGAGAGAGAGACAGAGAAGAGGAGGGAAGGAGAGAGAGAGTGACGAGGGGGGAAGGAGAGAGAGAGTGACGAGGAGGGAAGGAGAGAGACGAGGAGGGAAGGAGACAGATGAGGAGGGAAGGAGAGAGATGAGGAGGGAAGGAGAGAGAGGGAGAGAGACGAGGAGGGAAGGAGAGAGATGAGGAGGGAAGGAGAGAGACGAGGAGGGAAGGAGAGAGAGAGAGAGAGACGAGGAGGGAAGGAGAGAGAGAGAGAGACGAGGAGGGAAGGAGAGAGAGAGAGAGAGACGAGGAAGGAAGGAGAGAGAGAGACGAGGAGGGAAGGAGAGAGAGAGAGACGAGGAGGGAAGGAGAGAGAGAGACGAGGAGGGAAGGAGAGAGAGAGAGAGAGGGATAGAGACGAGGAGGGAAGGAGAGAGATGAGGATGGAAGGAGAGAGACGAGGAGGGAAGGAGAGAGAGAGAGAGAGAGACGAGGAGGGAAGGAGAGAGAGACGAGGAGGGAAGGAGAGAGAGAGACGAGGAGGGAAGGAGAGACGAGGAGGGAAGGAGAGAGAGACGAGGAGGGAAGGAGAGAGAGACGAGGAGGGAAGGAGAGAGAGAGAGAGAGAGAGACGAGGTGGGAAAGAGAGAGAGAGAGACAAGGAGGGAAGGAGAGAAAGGGAGATGAGGACGAAAGGAGAGGGAGAGAGAAGAAGAGGGATGGAGAGAGAGAGAGACGACGAGGGAAGGAGAGCGCGAGACGAGGAGGGAAGGAGAGAAAGAGACGAGGAGGGAAGGAGGGAAGGAAAGAGAGAGAGGGATGAGGAGGGAAGGAGAGGGAGAGAGAGACGAGGAGGGAAGGAGAGAGATGAGGAGGGAAGGAGAGAGATGATGAGGGCAGGAGAGAGACGAGGAGGGAAAGAGAGAGAGAGAGAGAGAGAGGGAGAGAGACGAGGAGGGAAGGAGAGAGATGAGGCGGGAAGGAGAGAGACGAGGAGGGAAGGAGAGAGAGAGAGAGAGACGAGGAGGGAAGGAGAGAGAGAGAGAGAGAGACGAGGAGGGAAGGAGAGAGAGAGAGAGAGAGACGAGGAGGGAAGGAGAGAGAGAGAGACGAGGAGGGAAGGAGAGACGAGGAGGGAAGGAGAGAGAGACGAGGAGGGAAGGAGAGAGAGACGAGGAGGGAAGGAGAGAGAGAGAGACAAGGAGGGAAGGAGAGAGAGAGACGAGGAGGGAAGGAGAGAGAGACGAGGGAAGGAGCGAGAGCGAGAGAAGAGGAAGGAGAGAGGGAAAGAGACGAGGAGGGAAGGAGCGAGACGAGGAGGGAAGGAGAGAGAGATGAGAGGGGAAGGAGAGACAGACGAGGGGGAAGGAGAGAGAGAGAGATGAGGGGGGGAAGGAGAGAGAGAGAGAGAGAGAAGAGGAGGGAAGGAGAGAGAGAGTGACGAGGGGGTAGGAGAGAGAGAGAGAGATGAGGAGGGAAGGAGAGAGACGAGGAGGGAAGGAGAGAGAGAGAGAGACGAGGAGGGAAGGAGAGAGAGAGAGACGAGGAGGGAAGGAGAGAGAGAGAGACGAGGGGGGAAGGAAAGAGAGAGAGAGACGAGGAGGGAAGGAGAGAGAGAGAGAGAGAGACGAGGAGGGAAGGAGAGAGAGACAGAGAAGAGGAGGGAATGAGAGAGAGAGTGACGAGGGGGGAAGGAGAGAGAGAGTGACGAGGAGGGAAGGAGAGAGACGAGGAGGGAAGGAGACAGATGAGGAGGGAAGGAGAGAGATGAGGAGGGAAGGAGAGAGAGGGAGAGAGACGAGGAGGGAAGGAGAGAGATGAGGAGGGAAGGAGAGAGACGAGGAGGGAAGGAGAGAGAGAGAGAGAGACGAGGAGGGAAGGAGAGAGAGAGAGAGAGACGAGGAAGGAAGGAGAGAGAGAGACGAGGAGGGAAGGAGAGAGAGAGAGACGAGGAGGGAAGGAGAGAGAGAGACGAGGAGAGAAGGAGAGAGAGAGAGCGAGGGAGAGAGACGAGGAAGGAAGGAGAGAGAGAGACGAGGAGGGAAGGAGAGAGAGAGAGACGAGGAGGGAAGGAGAGAGAGAGACGAGGAGAGAAGGAGAGAGAGAGAGAGAGGGAGAGAGACGAGGAGGGAAGGAGAGAGATGAGGAGGGAAGGAGAGAGACGAGGAGGGAAGGAGAGAGAGAGAGAGAGAGACGAGGAGGGAAGGAGAGAGAGACGAGGAGGGAAGGAGAGAGAGAGAGAGAGACGAGGAGGGAAGGAGAGAGAGAGAGAAAAGGAGAGAGAAAGTGACGAGGGTGGAAGGAGAGAGAGAGAGAGATGAGGAGGGAAGAAGAGAGATGAGGAGGGAAGGAGAGAGACGAGGAGGGAAGGAGAGAGACGAGGAGGGAAGGAGAGAGAGAAGGAGAGAGACGAGGAGGGAAGGAGAGAGATGAGGAGGGAAGGAGAGAGACGAGGAGGGAAGGAGAGAGAGAGAGAGAGACGAGGAGGGAAGGAGAGAGAGAGAGAGACGAGGAGGGAAGGAGAGAGAGAGAGAGACGAGGAGGGAAGGAGAGAGAGAGAGAGAGACGAGGAGGGAAGGAGAGAGAGAGAGAGACGAGGAGGGAAGGAGAGACGAGGAGGGAAGGAGAGAGAGACGAGGAGGGAAGGAGAGAGAGACGAGGAGGGAAGGAGAGAGAGAGAGACAAGGAGGGAAGGAGAGAGAGAGACGAGGAGGGAAGGAGAGAGAGAGAGATGAGGAGGGAATGAGAGAGAGACGAGGGAAGGAGCGAGAGCGAGAGAAGAGGAAGGAGAGAGGGAAAGAGACGAGGAGGGAAGGAGCGAGACGAGGAGGGAAGGAGAGAGAGATGAGAGGGGAAGGAGAGACAGACGAGGGGGAAGGAGAGAGAGAGAGATGAGGGGGGGGGAAGGAGAGAGAGAGAGAGAGAAGAGGAGGGAAGGAGAGAGAGAGTGACGAGGGGGTAGGAGAGAGAGAGAGAGATGAGGAGGGAAGGAGAGAGACGAGGAGGGAAGGAGAGAGAGAGAGACGAGGAGGGAAGGAGAGAGAGAGAGACGAGGAGGGAAGGAGAGAGAGAGAGACGAGGAGGGAAGGAGAGAGAGAGACGAGGAGGGAAGGAGAGAGAGAGAGAGAGGGAGAGAGACGAGGAGGGAAGGAGAGAGATGAGGAGGGAAGGAGAGAGACGAGGAGGGAAGGAGAGAGAGAGAGAGAGAGACGAGGAGGGAAGGAGAGAGAGACGAGGAGTGAAGGAGAGAGAGAGAGAGACGAGGAGGGAAGGAGAGACGAGGAGGGAAGGAGAGAGAGACGAGGAGGGAAGGAGAGAAAGAGACGAGGAGGGAAGGAGGGAAGGAAAGAGAGAGAGGGATGAGGAGGGAAGGAGAGGGAGAGAGAGACGAGGAGGGAAGGAGAGAGATGAGGAGGGAAGGAGAGAGATGATGAGGGCAGGAGAGAGACGAGGAGGGAAGGAGAGAGAGAGAGAGAGAGAGGGAGAGAGACGAGGAGGGAAGGAGAGAGATGAGGCGGGAAGGAGAGAGACGAGGAGGGAAGGAGAGAGAGAGAGAGAGACGAGGAGGGAAGGAGAGAGAGAGAGAGAGAGACGAGGAGGGAAGGAGAGAGAGAGAGAGAGAGACGAGGAGGGAAGGAGAGAGAGAGAGACGAGGAGGGAAGGAGAGACGAGGAGGGAAGGAGAGAGAGACGAGGAGGGAAGGAGAGAGAGACGAGGAGGGAAGGAGAGAGAGAGAGACGAGGAGGGAAGGAGAGAGAGAGATGAGGAGGGAAGGAGAGAGAGAGAGACGAGGAGGGAAGGAGAGAGAGACGAGGATTGAAGGAGAGAGAGAGAGAGACGAGGAGGGTAGGAGAGAGAGACGAGGGGGGAAGGAGAGAGAGAGAGAGAGAGAGATGAGGTGGGAAAGAGAGAGACGAGGGGGATGGGAGAGCGAGAGAGACGAGGGGGAAGGAGAGAGAGACGAGGGAAGGAGAGAGAGAGAGACAAGGAGGGAAGGAAAGAAAGGGAGATGAGGACGAAAGGAGAGGGAGAGAGAAGAAGAGGGATGGAGAGAGAGAGACGACGAGGGAAGGAGAGCGCGAGACGAGGAGGGAAGGAGAGAGAGAGACGAGGAGGGAAGGAGAGAGAGAGAGAGGGATGAGGACGGAAGGAGAGAGAGAGAGGGATGAGGGGGGAAGGAGAGAGAGGGAGACGAGGGGGGAAGGAGAGAGAGAGAGACGAGGGGGAAGGAGGGAGAGAGATGAGGGGGGAAGGAGAGAGAGACAAGGGAGGAAAAAGAGAGAGAGACGAGGAAGGAAGGAGAGAGAGAGACGAGGAGGGAAGGAGAGAGAGAAACGAGGAGGGAAGGAGAGAGAGAGACGAGTGGGGAAGGAGAGAAAGAATGAGACGAGGGGGGAAGGAGAGAGAGAGAGATGAGGGGGGAAGGAGAGAGTCGAGGAGGGAAGGAGAGAGAGGGAGACGAGGAGGGAAGGAGAGAGAGGGAGACGAGGGGGGAAGGAGAGAGATGAGGGGGAAGGAGAGAGACGAGGAGAAGGAGTGAGAAGTGGAATGAGAAAGATGGAGTAAAGCATACTGGAGCACAAGAGAGGCAGAAAGAGGGAGAGAGCGAACCAGGAGACAATGAAGAGTGAAGGAGTGGAGGGGCTTTGATTAGGGAGAGGGATATTGGGTGAAGAGATGGGGGAGTCAACGTTTTGCTGAGAGAGAGAGTGGATGGCCTCACCGGCTGCGCTGAAATCTCACTCCCTTGCCCGCTAGTGCCAGGCTCTCCTCCAACTCGATGGGCGAGGTTGACTCTGACTCGAGGGACTGTGCCCTGGCCTCATAGGGGCTGAAGAAACCACCGATACCCCTTCTCATTCCAGGGGGTCCCGTCAGCGCCTGGCAGCTCTCCTCAGTTAGCGTCCCCTGGCTCCTCGTGCCCTCGCGCCCGCGATGCCAGTTCCGATCCCAGCTGAACAGCGAAAGGGGTGAGAAAGACAGACAGTTGTAAGGTAGAAGGCACCACTTCACTGAGCTGAAGAGCCTGGCCACATGGCACAGAAACTTACCAGAACTTCAGGATGATGCTGATGGCAGCCAAAACGATGAGAACCGAAATCGACACCGTAACGTAGAGCTGAGGGTCAGTCCCTGTGGATAGAGAGATGGATCAGGAGCAGAAATGGTACAGAGGGTGCTCTGTATTGTAGCTGTTGTAGGATGGGCCTATAAGAGGGTTATCATGCTCTCCCTTTGTCAGATCCCCCTCTTTCAGAGGGAGCTTTGTATTGTACCTGTCCCTGGGAGTTTTCAGTGCTGACACTGGGTAGAAAGTGGGTTGGACCTAAGGGGGATTCATCATGTTCTCCCTTTGTAAGATTCCCCTTTGTCAGAAGAGCTCTGCATTGTACCTGATGGTTGTCAGCTGGTTCGTGATGCAGAGCCAGACCAACAGCACAGGTTCAATCCCTGTACCGGGGCTGAGGCAATTCATGAAGGCCCTGTAATTTCAACCTTGCCCCTCGCCTGATCCTCAGGTTAAATCACCACCAGTCAACTCTCCCCTCAAAGGGGAAAGCAGCCTCTGGTCATCTGGGACTATGGCGACTTTACTTGGCTCTGGGTGCACTCAATGCTGACACTGGGTATAAAGTGGGTAGAACTATAGCAGGGTTATCATGTTCTCCCTTTGTCAAATTTCCCTTTTTCAGAGGGAGCTCTGTATTGTAGCTGTCCCTGAGAGTGCTCGATGCCAACGCTGGGTGTAAAGCAGGTGGGACTACAGAAGGTTTATCATGCTCTCCCTCTGTCAGGGGAGCTCTTTATTACAAAACAGAGGGCACCTACCCTGCGATGTTCTCCCAAAGAGGAAGGGTCTGAGAGTAGCCGGTGTCTCTCCGAGGTTAATCCACCCAGCGTCCTGTGGTGCGCTGTCTTTGGCCGGTGTCGTCCAGAATGGGCGGAGCGAGCGGGTGCCCACATTGATGGCCGTGGTCTCTGTGCTGCCCTCCTCTCCGGCCGTGGGTCCCCATATTATCGCCCAGGGGTACTGTGAGGAGCCCTGCGCCCGCTGCAGATTGGCGGGGGTCGACGATTCCATGCCCACGTAAGCCCGGACCGCCTGCCGCCTCCCGCGGCTGATGTGCCCCTTGGTCCTGGGGCCTGCCTGCCCCCCAGTCACCATGCATCCCGCCATGAGGAACCAGAGGAGGGGGTGCCTGAAAGAGACAGAGGGGGAGAACGCCTTCAGAGAGGGAAGTGGAAGGGGTTGGTCAGTCATGCAGCACTGCGCAGTCGAATAGCAGGGATCCATTCGGGGGTGGAAAATCGAGAGGCCGGGGACATTTGAGGGAAAGAAAGAAGGAGCCGGCCCAGGCTGGCGCAGCGCGCGGGTATTCCTTACCAAGTCTGTGTCCTCGTACCCGCATACATCTCTGTTCCTGCCCTCAGGTTGAGTATGCAGGGGGTGCGTATTCAGCAGAGTTCGGGGGGGCCGGGAGGTCCCTCTTCAATCCCCGGGGACACCCAGCCTGGCAGCAATTGGCATCATCTATCCACCTCCCCTTGCCCCCTCCTCCCTCTTTCACAGCCCTGCCTATTTGTCGTTCCACCACCACCTTTCCTCTGACTCCCTCACAATCTCTCTCTCTCTTTCTATTGAATCCTCTATGTGTGTCTCTATCTCACTCTCTCCAGCTCTCTCTTTCCCACTGTCTGTCTCTCTCTCTCTGTAGCTCTCTCTCTCTGTATCTATCTATCTATCTATCTATATATCTATCTCACTGTCTGTCTCCCTCTTTGTCTGTCTGTCTCTCACTCGATCTCTCTCTCAGTCTATCTGTCCCTCGTTCTGTCTCTTACTATCTCTCTCTCTCTGTATCTCTCTTTCTGTCTAGCTCTATCTCTCTGTCACGCTTTGTGTCTCTAGCTCTGTGTCTGTCTGTCTCTGACTCACTCCCCTGTCTCTATCTCTCTCTCTGTCCCTCCCTTTTTTTACCGACCTATCTCCCTATCTCTCTGTCCCTCTTCCTGTCTCTCTGTCTCTCTTGTCCCTCTCTCCCCCCGTCACACACTCTCTGTCCTCTCTGTCTCTCCTGGGAGCTGGTAGAGGAATAGTGGGAGTGAGGGGGATTCAGAATGAAAACAGTAGTCGGTACTGACAGGAAGTGACAGCAAAAGCGAACTGAAGTCTCCAGGTAGTGTCGAGCGGCAAAGGGGCTGTTAGTTATCACCTTGAGGTGGAAGGAATCAGCGTTGCATTCTGAAATTCGCCTTTACAAAATCAAGCCTACAATTAAATCTGTCCACTTTCGCCAGGGGGCTGAACCGTCTCCCCAGCCTGGTCGCTGTTGAACCGTGAGGTTTTTCTCTCTCTATGTCTCTATCTCTCTCTGTCTCTCTCTCTCAGTCCCTGTCGCCCTCAGTCTCTGACTCCCTCTCTTTATTTCTCTGTCTGTCTGTCTCTCTCTCTCTCTCTCTCTATATATATATATATATATATTTATCTCTCTCTATATCTCTCTGTCTGCCTCTTTCCCCCTTTCTTTCTCTCCGAGTCAAATTAGCGGTGAATTTCGCAGCTGCCTCCTGTTCGCTCCTTGCTAGTTATCCTGTCTGGGGTGCGCTGGATAAGTGGGCTGTCAGGACAGACGCTGACAGCGGTGGACACACCTCCTCTGACCGGCAACTCCCCCCTCCTCCCTTCCACCTCAGCACAGGCCCTGCTCCCCACCCCAATTTAGGCCATGGGGTGGGTCGAGGTAATGTAAGAGCCCGAGGGCGGGGGACACTCGCAGGCCCATCTCCCCCCCACCTCCCGCTGTCTCCCCGAGCTATGGAACGAGACCAGCTGCTTCCTCACACTCACTCAGCTATGGAGGGTGTCAGGGGAGCCTGTCTCTGCCTCTCGGTTCACCAGCGAGAGGGAGACGCAGCTCTGACTGTCTCCCTCTCTGTGTCTCTTCCCCCCCAGTCTCCCTCTTTCCTTTGCCTCCCCCCTCTCTATCTCCCCCTCTCTGTTTCAGTCTCTATCTCTCTGACTCGTCTCTCTGACTCCCCCTCTCTCTAACTCTATCCCTTACATCTCTGACTCCCTCTCTATCTGTTTCTCTCTCTCTGTCTCCATCTCTCTGTCTCTATCTCTTGCACTGTCTGTCTCCCCCTCCCTGTCTCTCACTCTGTCTCCCCCTCTCTGTCTCCAACTCCCTCTCTCACTGTCTCTCTCTTTCCCTCTTTGTCTCTCGCCCCCTTTCTCTGTGACACCCTCTCTCTGTCTCTATCTCTTGCTCTCTGTCTATCTATCTCTGCATGTCTCTCTCTCTGTCTATGTCTTTCCTTTGGTATTTCTCTCACTCTCTCGGGGAGAGTAGACAGAATGTATTATTTCTAATGGTTCTTTCATTGAACATAAATGGCCATTTGAGCCATTTGCACGCAATGTGATATCCATAGAATAAGGAAATAAGGAGTGCGTAAATAGAGAGCAGGTGTGGATGGTTAGGGAGCGTGTGTAAATAGAGAGCAGGCTGGTTGGTTAGGGAGCGTGTGTAAATAGAGAGCAGGCTGGATGGTTAGGGAGCGTGTGTAAATAGAGAGCAGGTGTGGATGGTTAGGGAGTGTGTGTAAATAGAGAGGAGTTGTGGATGGTTAGGGAGCGTGTGTAAATGGAGAGTAGGTGTGGAAGTTAGGGAGCGTCGACAGGTTAGGGGGTGTGTGTAAGTGGAGGGTTGGCGTGGACAGGTGAGGGAGTGTGTGTAAGTGGAGAGTTGGCGTGGACAGGTTAGGGAGTGTGTGTAAATGACAGGTTTGGGAGCGTGTGTAAGTGGGGATTTTGTACAGATGGTTAGGGAGCGTGTGTATTTTTTTTAAATTTAGAAAACCTAACTAAGAAGCAATTTAGCATGGCCAATCCACCTACCCTGCACGTCTTTTTGGGTTGTGGGGGTGAGACCTACGCACGCACAGGGAGAATGTGCAAACTCCACACGGACAGTGACCGTCTCTCTGACTTTCTCTCTCTGTCTTTCTCTCTCTCTGTCTGTCTCTCTCTCTCCCTCGCTCTGTCTTTCTCTCTCTCCCTCTCTCTCTCTCCCTCTCTCTTTCTTTCTCTCTGTCTTTCTCTCTCACTCTCTGTCTTTCTCTCTCACTCTCTGTCTTTCTCTTTCTCGCTCTGTCTTTCTCGCGCTCTCTGTATCTTTCTCCCTCTCTGTTTCTTTCTCTCTCTCGCTCTCTGTCTTTCTCTCTCTCGTTCTCTGTGACTTTCTCGCTCTCGCTCTCTGTCTCTCTCTCTTTCTCTCTGTCTTTCTCTCTCTCTCTGTCTTTCTCTCTTTCTCTCGCTCCCTGTCTTTCTCTCTCTCTCTGTCTCTCTCTCTGTCTCTCTCTGTCTTTCTCTCTTTCTCTCGCTCTCTCTGTCTTTCTCTCTCTCTCTCACTCTGTCTTTCTCTCTCTCTCTCTCTCTCTGTCTTTCTCTCTCTCTCTGTCTCTCTTTCTCTCTCTCTCTCTGTCTTTCTCTCTCTCTCTGTCTCTCTTTCTCTCTGTCTTTCGCTCGCTTTCTCTGTCTCTGTCCTCTGCCTGACTCTGACTGTCTGTGTATCTCTCTCTCTCTCTCTCTGTATTTATATATATATATCTGACTCTCTGACTGCCTCGCTCTCTTCCTCTCTCTCTCCCTCTCTCTTTCTCTCTCTCTCTCTGTCTCTCTCTCTCTGGCTTTCTCCCTCTGTCTTTTTCTCTCTGTTTCTCTCTTTCTCTCTCTCTCTGTCTTTCTCTTTCTCTCTGTGGTAGTCACCACTGTTGTATTATATTGTATATACTGCACTGCATACGAGGGTATTAAGGTAAGGCCCCTGTACTACAGGTACGGGGGTAGATCCCTGCCTGTTGGCTCCACCCAGGAGGCGGAGTATAAATGTGTGGGCTCTCCGAGCTGCAGCCATTTCGTAAGCTGCTGTAGGAGGCCACACATCTCTGTGTAATAAAGCCTCGATTACTCTCTACTCTCGTCTCGTCGTAATTGATAGTGCATCAATTTATTACACAGAGATTTTACAACGATGGATCTCCGCATCAGGCCGGATCGCCTGCAGCTGCACCCTCAAGCGGACAATGCCAAAAAGGACTTCGCACATTGGCTAGCTTGCTTTGAAGCATACATCGGATCGGCGACTGACCCAATCTCAGAAGCACAGAAGCTCCAGATTCTGTACACGCGGCTGAGCTCCGATATCTTTCCCCTCATCCAGGACGCGCCGACCTACACAGAGGCCATGGCGCTACTGAAGGAGAATTACGCTCAGCAGACCAACAAGCTCTACGCCAGGCACCTCCTGTCCACGCGGCATCAACTTCCCGGTGAGTCTGTGGAAGATTTCTGGTGTGCCCTGCTCGCCCTGGTGAGAGACTGTGATTACCAGGCCGTTTCGGCCGCTGAACATTCTAACCTGTTGATGAGAGACGTGTTCATTACGGGCATAGGGTTGTCCTACATCCGCCAGCGCCTCTTAGAAGGGGCTACACTTGACCTCACGGCGACCAAGAAACTAGCGCTCTCGCTCACAGTCGCCTCACGCAACGTACAGGCCTATGCCCCCGACCGCACGGCCCACCCCTCCTGGGCATCGTGGACCCCGCCAGCAGCCACCCCATCGTGGACCCCATCAGCGACCGCCCCCAGCCAGCCCCTGGCCTGCGCCGCGCGGCAGCCAACCAACCCCGGGGGACCCAAGTGCTACTTCTGCGGACAGACAAAACACCCCCGGCAGCGTGCCTGGCACTGAGCGGCAAGAAAGGACATTTCACTGCAGTGTGCCAGGCCCGCTCAATCGCCGCTATTGTCCCTGCACCCCCGCGTGCGGCCCGTGGGCACCGCCATCTTGCTCCCCTCACAACACATGCGGCCCGAGGGTACCGCCATCTTGCCTGTCTTAGGACACGTGCGGCCCGTTGGCGCCGCCATCTTCCCCGCCTCAGGGCCCCTGCCCGCCGGGCACCTCATCGGGCCGCTCATCGCCTGCAACTGCCGACGACCAGCCGCGTCTCGCCTCCATCACGATCGACCAGTCCCGACTGCACAACCTCGCGACCGCATCAACAAAGGTGAAGGTCGACGGGCATGAGATATCCTGCCTTCTGGACTCCGGGAGCACCGAGAGCTTCATCCACCCCGATACGGTAAGGCGTTGCTCCCTCGCGATACACCCCATTAACCAAAGAATCTTCTTGGCCTCCGGATCCCACACCGTGGCGATCCCGGGGTACTGCATCACCACCATCACCATCCAGGGCGTAGAGTTCAGCGGCTTCCGGCTCTACGTCCTCCCCAACCTCTGCGCTGCCTTGCTACGCGGCCTGGACTTCCAGTGCAACCGCCAGAGCCTAACCCTGAAATTTGGCGGGCCCCTACCACCCCATACTGTGTGCGGTCCCACGACCCTTAAGGTCGACCCGCCTTCTCTGTTTGCAAACCTCACCCCGGATTACAAACCCGTCGCGACCAGGAGCAGACGGTACAGCGCCCAGGACAGGACCTTCATCAGGTCCGAGGACCAGCGGCTGCTTTGGGAGGGCATCATCGAGGCCAGCAACAGCCCTTGGAGAGCCCAAGTGGTCGTGGTGAAAACGGGGGAGAAACACAGGATGGTCGTTGACGACAGTCAGACCATCAATCGGTTCATGCAGCTCGACGCGTACCCCCTCCCACGCATATCTGATATGGTCAATCAGATTGCACAGTACCGGGTCTTCTCGACAGTGGACCTGAAATCTGCCTACCACCAGCTCCCCATTCGCAAGGCGGATCGCCAGTACACCGCGTTTGAAGCGGACGCCCGCCTTTACCATTTCATTAGGGTTCCCTTCGGCATCACTAACGGGGTCTCGGTCTTCCAACGGGAGATGGACCGAATGCTGACCGGTACGGACTGCGGGCCACTTTCCCGTACCTAGATAACGTCACCATCTGCAGCCACGACCAGCAGGACCACGACGCTAACCTTTCCAAATTTCTCCACACCGCCAAACTCCTCAACCTAACCTACAACAAGGAGAAGTGTGTGTTCAGCACAAACCGATTAGCCATCCTCAGCTATGTGGTTCAGAACGGAGTTCCAGGGTGTAGTAATACCAGGTATTGAGGTACCAGAGAGAGGAATAACCATTGGCTAGACCGCGGGGGTCTACCATTGGGCAATGTACATAGCCCCGCCCTGAGAGGCGGGGTATAAGAACCAATGCCGTCCCAGCAGCCTTCACTTCTGTAACTTCGCTGCTGGGTACAGTTCTATCTGATTAAAGCTGAATCGATATGACTCCACGTGGACTCAAGCGTATTGATTGCGTATCACAGGGCCCGACCCCGATTGCATGCGGCCCCTCCCCCACTGCCCCAAGGCCCTCAAACGATGCCTGGGGTTCTTTTCGTACTACGCCCAGTGGGTCCCTAACTATGCGGACAAGGCCCGCCCACTCATCCACTCCACCGGTTTCCCACTGACGGCCGAGGCTCACCAGGCCTTCAACCGTATCAAGGCCGACATCACCAGTGAGTTCTCCCAGTGAGCCAGAGAAGACACAGCCAGGAGTGAGACACAGCTAAGAGTGAGTTTGGGAATTTGAATCTAGGTGGGAATTCAAAGCTGGGTTGGGAGGAGGTGCTTTTTATCCCTGGTAAGTGACTGGTAAGTAGTATTTCTGTTTTTCTGTTTCTTTTCATTGGTATATTTATTTATTTTGTTCTTCGTTGTTTATTTATTTATTTAATTTTTGGGGGGTTAAATTGTAATTGTTGAAGTTAACCGAAGGTTTAAGACATGGCAGGAGATCTCACACCCGTGTCATGCTCCTCGTGTGCGATGTGGGAGCTCAGGGACTCGTCCACTGTCCCTGGCTCCTTCACGTGCAAGAAGTGTGTCCAGTTGAAGCTCCTGTTAGACCACTTGACGGCTCTGGAGCTGCGGATGGACTCACTTTGGAGCATCCGCGATGCTGAGGACGTCGTGGATAGCACGTTTAGCAAGTTGGTCACACCGCAGGTGAAAGGTACTGAGGGAGATAGAAAATGGGTGACCAAAAGACAGAGCAAGAGTAGGAAGGCAGTGCAGGTGTCTTCTGCAGTCATCTCCCTGCAAAACAGATATATCGCTTTGGATACTGTTGAGGGAGATGGCTCACCAGGGGAAGGCAGCAGCAGCCAGGTTCATGGCACCGTGGCTGGCTCTGCTGCGTAGCTGTGCAGGAAGAAGAATGGCAGGGCTATAGTGATAGGGGACTCAATTGTAAGGGGAATAGACAGGCGGTTCTGCGGACGCAATCGAGACTCCAGGATGGTATGTTGCCTTTCTGGTGCAAGGGTCAAGGATGTCTCGGAGCGGCTGCAGGATATTCTGGGGGGAGGGTGAACAGCCAGCTGTTGTGGTGCACATGGGCACCAACGATATAGGTAAAAAAACGGAACGAGGTCCTACAAGCTGAATTTAGGGAGCTAGGAGTTTAACTAAAAAGTAGGACCTCAAAGGTAGTAATCTCAGGATTGCTACCAGTGCCACGAGCTAGTCAGAGTAGGAATTTCAGGATAGAGAGGAGGAAAGCGTGGCTCGAGAGATGGTGCAAGAGGGAGGGATTCAAATTCCTGGGACATTGGAACCGGTTCTGGGGGAGGTGGGACCAGTACAAACCGGACGGTCTGCACCTGGGCAGGACTGGAACCGATGTCCTAGGGGGGGTGTTTGCTAGAGCTGTTGGGGAGAGTTTAAACTAATGTGGCAGGGGGATGGGAACCGATGCAGGAAGTTGGAAGGTAGTAAAACAGGGACAGAAATAAAAGGCAGTAAGGGGGAAAGTGTAAGGCAGAGAAGCCATAGTCAAAAATCAAAAAGGGCGACAGTACAAGGTACAGTGACTGAGGGGAGCTCAGTGAATAGGACCAGGAATACTAAAATAAATAAAACGGGAAGTGAAAACATTAATGGTAAGCGACGCGGCAGGTTGTTACATGAAGATATGGGTTCAACGACAAGGAAAATTAGGAGAAAGGTTAAGAGGAAATATAACTTAGGAGAGGTTACTGATCGAGGTGTTAAGATTCAGAACAGAGGTAAAAAAAGCCAACATAAGTGTACTTTACCTGAATGCTCGTAGTATTCGGAATAAGGTAAATGAGTTGATGGCGCAAATTATCGTGAATGACAATGATTTAGTGGCCATTACTGAAACATGGTTAAAGGATGGTCACGACTGGGAGTTAAATATCCGAGGGTATCAAACTTTTCGGAAGGACAGAGTGGATGGTAAGGGAGGTGGTGTAGCTCTGTTATTTAAGGATGACATCCGGGCAACAGTAAGGGATGACATCGGTGCTATGGAGGATAAGGTTGAATCCATTTGGGTGGAAATCAGGAATAGTAAGGCGAAAAAGTCACTGATAGGAGTAATCTATAGGCCACTAAATGGTAACATTATGGTGGGGCAGGCAGTAAACAAATAAATAACTGATGCATGTAGAAATGGTACAGCAGTTATCATGGGGGATTTTAATCTACATGTTGATTGGTTTAACCAGGTCGGTCAAGGCAGCATTGAGGAGGAATTTATAGAATGTATCCGCGATAGTTTCCTAGAACAGTATGTAATGGAACCTACGAGGGAACAAGCAGTCCTAGATCTGGTCCTGTGTAATGAGACAGGATTGATTCAGGATCTCATAGTTAGGGATCATCTCGGAAGGAGCGATCACAATATGGTGGAATTTAAAATACAGATGGAGGGTGAGAAGGTAAAATCAAGCACTAGTATTTTGTGCTTAAACAAAGGAGATTACAATGGGATGAGAGAAGAACTAGCTAAGGTAGACTGGGAGCAAAGACTTTAAAGTGAAACAGTTGAGGAACAGTGGAGAACCTTCCAAGTGATTTTTCACAGTGCTCAGCAAAGGTTTATACCAACAAAAAGGACGGACGGTAAAAAGAGGGAAAATCGACCGTGGATATCCAAGGAAATAAGGGAGAGTATCAAATTGAAGGAAAAAACATACAAAGTAGCAAAGATCAGTGGGAGACTAGAGGACTGGGAAATCTTTAGGGGGCAACAGAAAGCTACTAAAAAAGCTATAAAGAAGAGGAAGATAGATTATGAGAGTAAACTTGCTCAGAATATAAAAACAGATAGTAAAAGTTTCTACAAATACATAAAACAAAAAAGAGTGGCTAAGGTAAATATTGGTCCTTTAGAGGATGAGAAGGGAGATTTAATAATGGGAGATGAGGAAAGGCTGAGGAACTGAACAGGTTTTTTGGGTCGGTCTTCACAGTGGAAGACACAAATAACATGCCAGTGACTGATGGAAATGAGGCTAGGACAGGTGAGGACCTTGAGAGGATTGTTATCACCAAGGAGGTAGTGATGGGCAAGCTAATGGGGCTAAAGGTAGACAAGTCTCCTGGACCTGATGGAATGCATCCCAGAGTGCTAAAAGAGATGGCTAGGGAAATTGCAAATGCACTAGTGATAATTTACCAAAATTCACTGGACTCTGGGGTGGTCCCGGCGGATTGGAAATTAGCAAACGTGACACCACTGTTTAAAAAAGGAGGTAGGCAGAAAGCGGGTAATTATAGGCCAGTGAGCTTAACTTCGGTAGTAGGGAAGATGCTGGAATCTATCATCAAGGAAGAAATAGCGAGGCATCTGGATGGAAATTGTCCCATTGGGCTGGCGCAGCATGGGTTCATAAAGGGCAGTTCGTGCCAAACTAACTTAGTGGAATTTTTTGAGGACATTACCAGTGCGGTAGATAACGGGGAGTCAATGGATGTGGTTTATCTGGATTTCCAGAAAGCCTTTGACAAGGTGCCACACAAAGGTTGTTGCATAAGATAAAGATGCATGGCATTAAGGGGAAAGTAGTAGCATGGATAGAGGATTGGTTAATTAATAGAAAGCAAAGAGTGGGGATTAATGGGTGTTTCTCTGGTTGGCAATCAGTAGCTAGTGGTGTGTCTCAGGGATCAGTGTTGGGCCCACAACTGTTCACAATTTACATAGATGATTTGGAGTTGGGGACCAAGGGCAATGTGTCCAAGTTTGCAGATGACACTAAGATAAGTGGTAAAGCAAAAGGTGCAGAGGATACTGGAAGTCTGCAGAGGGATTTGGATAGGCTAAATGAATGGGCTAGGGTCTGGCAGATGGAATACAATGTTGACAAATGTGAGGTTATCCATTTTGGTAGGAATAACAGCAAAAGGGATTATTATTTAAATGATAAAATATTAAAACATGCTGCTGTGCAGAGAGACCTGGGTGTGCTCGTGCATGAGTCGCAAAAAGTTGGTTTTCAGGTGCAACAGGTGATTAAGAAGGCAAATGGAATTTTGTCCTTCATTGCTAGAGGGATGGAGTTTAAGACTAGGGAGGTTCTGCTGCAATTGTATAAGGTGTTAGTGAGGCCACACCTGGAGTATTGTGTTCAGTTTTGGTCTCCTTACTTGAGAAAGGACGTACTGGCACTGGAGGGTGTGCAGAGGAGATTCACTAGGTTAATCCCAGAGCTGAAGGGGTTAGATTACGAGGAGAGGTTGAGTAGACTGGGACTGTACTCGTTGGAATTTAGAAGGATGAGGGGGGATCTTATAGAAGCGTATGAGATTATGAAGGGAATAGATAGGATAGATGCGGGCAGGTTGTTTCCACTGGCGGATGAAAGCAGAACTAGGGGACATAGCCTCAAAATAAGGGGAAGTAGATTTAGGACTGAGTTTAGGAGGAACTTCTTCACCCAAAGGGTTGTGAATCTATGGAATTCCTTGCCCAGTGAAGCAGTAGAGGCTCCTTCATTAAATGTTTTTAAGATAAAGATAGATAGTTTTTTGAAGAATAAAGGGATTAAGGGTTATGGTGTTCGGGCTGGAAAGTGGAGCTGAGTCCACAAAAGATCAGCCATGATCTCATTGAATGGTGGAGCAGGCTCGAGGGGCCAGATGGCCTACTCCTGCTCCTAGTTCTTATGTATGACCTGTTGCTGTACGTGGCGGATCCAATGGAGGGGATGGTGGAGGTCATGCAGACTCTAAGGGAGTTTGTGGAGTTTTCGGGCTATAAGCTCAATGTAGGGAAGAGTGAGCTCTTTGTATTACAGGCGGGGGACCAAGAAAGAGGGATAGGGGACCTACCGCTGAGGAGGGCGGAGGGGAGCTTTCGGTATCTGGGGATCCAGATAGCCAGGAGTTGGGGGACCCTACATAAACTGAATCTGACGAGGTTGGTGGAGCAAATGGAGGAGGATTTCAAAAGATGGGACATATTACCGCTCTCGCTGGCGGGTAGAGTGCAGTCGGTCAAAATGGTGGTTCTTCCGAGGTTTCTGTCCTTCCCATCGTGATCACTAAGGCCTTTTTTAAGAGAGTAGGCAGGAGTATTATGGGGTTTGTGTGGGCGAATAAGACCCCGAGAGTAAGGAGAGGGTTCCTGGAACGCAGTAGGGACCGAGGAGGGTTGGCGCTGACAAACCTGGGGAGCTACTACTGGGCAGCAAATGTGGCGATGATCCGCAAGTGGGTTATGGAGGGAGAGGGGGCAGCATGGAAGAGGATGGAGATGGCGTCCTGCAAAGGAACGAGCCTGGGGGTGTTGGTGACGGCACCACTGCTGCTCTCGCCGACAAAGTATACCATGAGCCCGGTGGTGGCGGCAACGCTAAGGATCTGGGGCCAGTGAAGACGGCACCGGGGTGCAATGGGAGCATCGGTGTGGTCCCCGATCAGGGGTAACCACCGGTTTGTCCCGGGGAAGATGGACGGGGGGTTCCAGAGCTGGCATCGGGCAGGGATTGTAAGAATGGGGGACCTATTCATCGACGGAATTCCTTGCCCAGTGAAGCAGTAGAGGCTCCTTCATTAAATGTTTTTAAGATAAAGATAGATAGTTTTTTGAAGAATAAAGGGATTAAGGGTTATGGTGTTCGGGCCGGAAAGTGGAGCTGAGTCCACAAAAGATCAGCCATGATCTCATTGAATGGTGGAGCAGGCTCGAGGGGCCAGGTGGCCTACTCCTGCTCCTAGTTCTTAAGGCACGCGGTCGACGAGACGCTCCCCTTCCAAGTCGAGAGCGATGCATCAGACGTCGCTCTGGCCACCACCCTCAACCAGGCAGGCAGGCCCGTGGCATTCTTTTCCCACACCCTCCGAAATTCGGCACTCCTCCGTCGAAAAGGAGGCCCAAGCTATCGATGAAGCTGTGCAGCACTGGAGGCATTACCTGGCCGGCAGGAGATTCACTCTCCTCACTGACCAACGGTCGGTTGCCTTCATGTTTAATAACACACAGCGGGGTAAGATCAAAAATGATAAAACCTTGAGGTGGAGAATCGAGCTCTCCACCTACAATTATGAGATTTTGTATCGCCCCGGTAAGCTCAACGAGCCCCCCGATGCCCTATCCCGAGGTACATGTGCCAGCACACAAGTGGACCGACTCCGGACCCTGCACGATGATCTCTGTCACCCAGGGGCCACCCGCTTTTATCACTTCATTAAGGCCCGCAATCTGCCCTACTCCATCGAGGAAGTCAGGGCTGTCACCAGAGACTGCCAGGTCTGCGCGGAGTGTAAACCGCACTTCTACCGGCCAGACCGTGCGCACCTGGTGAAGGCCTCCCGCCCCTTTGAACGCCTCAGTGTGGATTTCAAAGGGCCCCTCCCCTCCACCGACCATAACACGTATTTTCTCAATGTGGTCGATGAATATTCCAGATTCCCCTTCGCCGTCCCATGCCCCGATATGACGTCTGGCACCGTCATCAAAGCCCCCAACACCATTTTCGCTCTGTTCGGTTTCCCCGCTTACGTCCACAGCGACCGGGGATCCTCATTTATGAGCGATGAGTTGCGCCAGTACCTACTCAACAGGGGCACTGCCTCGAGCAGGACGACCAGCTACAATCCCTGGGGAAACAGGCAAGTGGAGCAGGAGAATGGGACGGTCTGGAAGGCCATCCAGCTGGCCCTACGGTTCAGAAATCTCCCGGCCTCCCGCTGGCAGGAGGTCCTGCCCGACGCCCTTCACTCCATTCGGTCGCTCCTGTGCACTGCGACTATCGGAACTCCCCATGAACGTCTCTTTGCCTTCCCCAGGAAGTCCACCTCCGGGGTTTCGCTCCCAACGTGGCTGGCAGCTCCAGGACCCGTTCTCCTCCGCAAGCACGTGTGGCTACACAAGGCGGACCCGTTGGTTGAGAGGGTACAGCTACTCCAGGCATCCCGCCCCCCCCTGCCCCGGCACCATCCTCCCTTTCCCCAGCGCACCCCACCACAGCCGCCGCTCCAGGACAATCCGTCCTCCCCTTGGTCCCACCCTGGGATGAAGAGAATGTCGACACGCTCCCGGAGTCACCGACGACCGAGCCGACGCCTGACTCGCCACCAGTACTGCGGCGCTCTCAACGACGGATCAAGGCGCCCGACCATCTAAATTTGTAACCTTCTCTGAAATTTTAATGACAACCTGTATTTAAGTAGTTTTCCATCCCCCCCCCGCTGGACCACCCCCGCTGGACTCATTTTTAACAGGAGGTGAATGTGGTAGTCCCCACTGTTGTATTATATTGTATATACTGCGCTGCATACGAGGGTATTACGGTAAGGCCCCTGTACTACAGGTATGGGGGTAGATCCCTGCCTGCTGGCTCCGCCCAGTAGGCAGAGTATAAATGTGTGTGTTCACTAAGCTGCAGCCATTTTGGCAGCAACTGCAGGAGGCAACACATCTCTGCTTAATAAAGCCTCGATTACTCTCTACTCTCGTCTCGTCGTAATTGATAGTGCATCAGTCTCTGTCTTTCTCCTTCTCTCTCTCTGTCTCTTTCGGTCTGTCTGTCTTTCTCTCTCTCATTGTGTTTGTGTGTCTCTGTCACTCCCTCTCTTTCTTTCTCCGCCTCCTGACTGTTTCTCTTTAAACATCATTCCCTTGATTACAGTAATAATTCACTATCCTGGCTCCTACAGCAACCACTCTATGCATGACTGCAATTGAAATGCCGTCTTTAAATCCTCGATGAATATCTCTGCCTATGTGTTTGTCTCCAAGCTCTGTCCAACTACCCTCATCTCTTCCGCCCTGTGCCCATCCCACCCTTTCGGTCCCTCGCCTTCTCTGTCTCTCTCTCTGTCTGTCTATCTCTGTTTTAGTCTGTCAGAGGGATAGTCACAAACTGTACGTTGATGCAGACATCAGCAGATTGCCTCTCCCACTCCCTCTCGTCGTTGCCTGAATCACACGGGGCACCAGTGCAGAATGAGAGTCGGTGTTTCCACACTCGACTCACTGAACCTTCTCGAGCCCCTGCGCTGTCCCTGAGGGGGTAAGCCCCTGGCAGAGATACATCACCACCACATCCCACTCCTGTGAGACAGCTCCTACACAACACCATCATAACTCATATCCCCCGCACTCGCACCTACCCCACCCCACCAGTCCCCACAGAGATTTAACCCTTCCCACTTTCGACATCCGCATGTGCGGGCTCAACACCGGAACTGAGGGAGCACCGCACTGTCGGAGGGTCAGTACTGAGGGTGTGCCTCACTGTCAGCGGGTCAGTACTGAGGGAGGGCCGCACTGTCAGAGGGTCAGTACTGAGGGAGTGCTGCACTGTCGGAGGGTCAGTACTGAGGGAGTGCCGCACTGTCAGAGGGTCAGTACTGAGGGTGTGTCTCACTGTCGGAGGGTCAGTACAGAGGGAGTGCCTCATTGTCGGAGGGTCAGTACTGAGGGAGTGCTACGCTGTCGGAGAGTCAGTACTGAGGGAATGCCGCAATGTCAGAGAGTCAGTACTGAGGGAGTGCCGCACTGTCAGAGGGTCAGTACTGAGGGAGCGCCTCGCTGTTGGAGGGTCAGTACTGAGGGAGCACCTCACTGTTGGAGGGTCAGTACTGAGGGAATGCCGCAATATCGGAGGGTAAGTACTGAGGGAATGCTGCACTGTCGGAGGGTCAGTACTGAGGGAGCTCCGCACTGTCGGAGGGTCAGTAGTGAGGGAGCGTCGCACTTTCCCAGGATCAGTACTTAGGGAGCGCGCACTGTCGGAGAGTCAGTACTAAGGGAACACCGCACTGTCAGACGGTCAGTCCAGAGGGAGTGCTACACTGCCGAAAGGGTCAATGCTGAGGGAGCACTGCATTTTCTGAGGATCAGTACTGAGGAAGTGCTGCACTGTCAGAGGTCATTTGTTACCTTACTGTAGTGTGTTTGGTAGCACTACTGTATGTAACATGCGTTACTCAATCCAGTTGCGTCAGAGGCTTTCTGCATCTTGATGAAGAAAGCTCGAAGTTGTCCAGAGATAGTGAAAGGTTTATTGAGTAACAGAATTTAACAACTGCATGAGTTCTTACTTTAAGATCAATACCAGTAGAAAGGTTACAACGTTTATATACAGTAGCTGTGTCTGACCACACTAGTAGCCCTGAGCTAGATCTAGGCTCCTGCTCTCGTCACAGTCTAATCACCAAGAGAGGCAGAGAGCCACTTGCGTCTAGCTTTTATATCTGCCAGTGCTGCCCCCTTATGTACATACCCATGTAAAGATCACTACATCCTCCCCTTTGTTCTTTTTTTTTTTACATAGTTTCAGTGTTGTTACTAGAATGGAACAAACATAGTTGGTATCGTGTGCAAATGTATTACAGAAATCAATGATTGCATCAGTCCAATGTTCACAGGTTCAGACGGTTGGGTGTGCGTCTGATTCGAGTTGATCTCCTAAGTGGGCATGGAGACCCTGAGGTTTTAATGTCCGTCTGTTCACCGGCTGATGGTGTCAAGTGTTGTCGAGTGAGTGAGTCCTGTAGATTTAACGTCTGAAAGACAGGTTCAGGAAGTGGAACCTTTAGCAGGTCTTGTCGATTGCATCTGAACACCACGCCTTCGTCGGACTTTACAATGTATGATCGTGGCGCTGCTTATCATAGCACTGTTGCTGCGTTGGACCATCCTCCACCTGGGTGTCGCAGTCGAACCATGTCATGACCGCTAATGGTTGCAGCGATTTTGAATGCCGGTCATAGTGCTGCTTTTGTTTGTGACGTTGGTGTTGTATCTTGTCAAGCTCTTGTGAGTGATCCGGATTGCTGAAGCGTAACGCTGGTAGCGTTGTTCTCACATCTCGATTGATGAGAATTTGAGCTGGTGATAGCCCTGAGCTCAACGGTGATGATCTGCATAATAATAGAGCCAAGTGTATGGCACAGGGCTTAAATCGCTGGCTTTGAAAGCAGACCAAGGCAGGCCAGCAGCACGGTTCGATTCCCGTAACAGCCTCCCCGAACAGGCGCCGGAATGTGGCGACTAGGGGCTTTTCACAGTAACTTCATTTGAAGCCGACTTGTGACAATAAGCGATTTTCATTTAATTTTCATGTCGGAATTCGAGTCAGTGGCCTTGGTTATGAGTTGTTTGATAATGTGTACACCTTTCTCTACTTTGCGTTGGATTGGGCAAAGTGTGGACTCGATGTCACGTGTTTAAAGTTGTATTTCCTGGAGAATTCCGTCCACTCCCAGCTTGCAAAGCAAAGACCATTATCGGACATGACTGTTTGTGGAATACCATGCCTCGAGAATGTTTCCTTGCAGGCTTTGATAACTGATGTGGACGTGAGATCTGGGAGATTCATTACTTCCGGAAAGTTGGAGTATTTTTTTAAAAATATATATTTATTAAAGTTTTTTAACACAATTTTTCTACCTTACAAACAATAACCCCCCCCTCGTAACAAAAAAAACGAGAAATCGCACAGAGCAAGATATATACATGGCAAAATGATATATTTACACAGCTTTGTACACTGGCCCTCACCCGTACGTGCCAGTTTCCCCAACCCTTCATGTTATCTCTTGCTCATCCACCTTCCCAGGCAGTCCCCCCTCTCCCCCCCCCCCTCTCCCAGGACGTTCCCCCCCCCCCCCTCTCCCAGGACGTCCCCCCCCCCTCTCCCAGGACGTCCCCCCCCCCCAAGGTTGCTGCTGCTGCTGACCGACCTTCCTCTGACGCTCCGCGAGATAGTCTAGGAACGGTTGCCACCGCCTGTAGAACCCCTGCGCAGACCCTCGCAAGGCGAACTTAATCCTCTCCAACTTTATGAACCCAGCCATATCATTTATCCAGGCCTCCAGGCTGGGGGGCTTCGCCTCTTTCCACATTAGCAAGATCCTTCGCCGGGCTACTAGGGACGCAAAGGCCAGAATGCCGGCCTCTTTCGCCTCCTGCACTCCCGGTTCGTCCACTACTCCAAATAGTGCTAGCCCCCAGCTTGGCTTGACCCGGACTTTCACCACCTGAGATATTGCTCCCGCCACTCCTCTCCAGAACCCCTCCAGTGCCGGGCATGACCAAAACATATGGACATGGTTCACCGGGCTCCCTGAGCACCTTCCACATCTGTCCTCTACCCCAAAGAACCTACTCAACCTCGCCCCCGTCAAGTGCGCTCTGTGGACCACCTTAAATTGTATCAGGCTGAGCCTGGCACACGAGGAGGAGGAATTAACCCTACCTAGGGCATCAGCCCACACACCTTCCTCGATCTCCTCCCCCAGCTCATCCTCCCATTTACCCTTCAACTCTTCTACCAGCGCTTCCCCCTCTTCTTTCAACTCCTGGTGTATTTCTGACACCTTGCCCTCCCCGACCCATACACCCGAGATCACCCTATCTTGAACTTCTTGTGCCGGGAGCAACGGGAATTCCCTCGCCTGTCGCCTCACAAAAGCCCTCACCTGCATATATCTAAAGGCATTTCCCGGGGGTAACTCGAACATCTCCTCCAGTGCCCCTAGGCTCGCAAACATCCCGTCGATGAACAGGTCCCCCATTCTTCCAATCCCCGCCCGATGCCAGCTCTGGAACCCCCCGTCCATCTTCCCCGGGACAAACCGGTGGTTACCCCTGATCGGGGACCACACCGATGCTCCCATTGCACCCCGGTGCCGTCTTCACTGGCCCCAGATCCTTAGCGTTGCCGCCACCACCGGGCTCGTGGTATACTTTGTCGGCGAGAGCGGCAGCGGTGCCGTCACCAACGCCCCCAGGCTCGTTCCTTTACAGGACGCCATCTCCATCCTCTTCCATGCCGCCCCCTCTCCCTCCATAACCCACTTGCGGATCATCGCCACATTTGCTGCCCAGTAGTAGCTCCCCAGGTTTGGCAGCGCCAACCCTCCTCGGTCCCTACTGCGTTCCAAGAACCCTCTCCTTACTCTCGGGGTCTTATTCGCCCACACAAACCCCATAATTCTCCTGCCTACTCTCTTAAAAAAGGCCTTAGTGATCACGATGGGAAGGCACTGAAACACAAACAGAAACCTCGGAAGAACCACCATTTTGACCGACTGCACTCTACCCGCCAGCGAGAGCGGTAACATGTCCCATCTTTTGAAATCCTCCTCCATTTGCTCCACCAACCTCGTCAGATTCAGTTTATGTAGGGCCCCCAACTCCTGGCTATCTGGATCCCCAGATACCGAAAGCTCCCCTCCGCCCTCCTCAGCGGTAGGTCCCCTATCCCTCTTTCTTGGTCCCCCGCCTGTAATACAAAGAGCTCACTCTTCCCTACATTGAGCTTATAGCCCGAAAACTCCCCAAACTCCCTTAGAGTCTGCATGACCTCCACCATCCCCTCCATTGGATCCGCCACGTACAGCAACAGGTCATACATAAGAACTAGGAGCAGGAGTAGGCCATCTGGCCCCTCGAGCCTGCTCCACCATTCAATGAGATCATGGCTGATCTTTTGTGGACTCAGCTCCACTTTCCAGCCCGAACACCATAACCCTTAATCCCTTTATTCTTCAAAAAACTATCTATCTTTATCTTAAAAACATTTAATGAAGGAGCCTCTACTGCTTCACTGGGCAAGGAATTCCATAGATTCACAACCCTTTGGGTGGAGAAGTTCCTCCTAAACTCAGTCCTAAATCTACTTCCCCTTATTTTGAGGCTATGTCCCCAAGTTCTGCTTTCATCCGCCAGTGGAAACAACCTGCCCGCATCTATCCTATCTATTCCCTTCATAATCTTATATGTTTCTATAAGATCCCCCCTCATCCTTCTAAATTCCAACGAGTACAGTCCCAGTCTACTCAACCTCTCCTCGTAATCTAACCCCTTCAGCTCTGGGATTAACCTAGTGAATCTCCTCTGCACACCCTCCAGTGCCAGTACGTCCTTTCTCAAGTAAGGAGACCAAAACTGAACACAATACTCCAGGTGTGGCCTCACTAACACCTTATACAATTGCAGCAGAACCTCCCTAGTCTTAAACTCCATCCCTCTAGCAATGAAGGACAAAATTCCATTTGCCTTCTTAATCACCTGTTGCACCTGTAAACCAACTTTTTGCGACTCATGCACTAGCACACCCAGGTCTCTCTGCACAGCAGCATGTTTTAATATTTTATCATTTAAATAATAATCCCTTTTGCTGTTATTCCTACCAAAATGGATAACCTCACATTTGTCAACATTGTATTCCATCTGCCAGACCCTAGCCCATTCATTTAGCCTATCCAAATCCCTCTGCAGACTTCCAGTATCCTCTGCACCTTTTGCTTTACCACTTATCTTAGTGTCATCTGTAAATTGTGAACAGTTGTGGGCCCAACACTGATCCTAAATTAGTTAGGCACGACCTGCCCTTTATGAACCCATGCTGCGTCTGTTCAATGGGACAATTTCCATCCAGATGCCTCGCTATTTCTTCCTTGATGATAGATTCCAGCATCTTCCCTACTACCGAAGTTAAGCTCACTGGCCTATAATTACCTGCTTTCTGCCTACCTCCTTTTTTAAACAGTGGTGTCACGTTTGCTAATTTCCAATCCGCCGGGACCACCCCAGAGTCCAGTGAATTTTGGTAAATTATCACTAGTGCATTTGCAATTTCCCTAGCCATCTCTTTTAGCACTCTGGGATGCATTCCATCAGGTCCAGGAGACTTGTCTACCTTTAGCCCCATTAGCTTGCCCATCACTACCTCCTTGGTGATAACAATCCTCTCAAGGACCTCACCTGTCATAGCCTCATTTCCATCAGTCACTGGCATGTTACTTGTGCCTTCCACTGTGAAGACCGACCCAAAAAACCTGTTCAGTTCCTCAGCCATTTCCTCATCTCCCATTATTAAATCTCCCTTCTCATCCTCTAAAGGACCAATATTTACCTTAGCCACTCTTTTTTGTTTTATGTATTTGTAGAAGCTTTTACTATCTGTTTTTATATTCTGAGCAAGTTTACTCTCATAATCTATCTTACTCTTCTTTATAGCTTTTTTAGTAGCTTTCTGTTGCCCCCTAAAGATTTCCCAGTCCCCTAGTCTCCCACTGATCTTTGCTACTTTGTATGTTTTTTCCTTCAATTTGACACTCTCCCTTACTTCCTTAGATATCCACGGTCGATTTTCCCTCTTTTTAACCGTCCTTCCTTTTTGTTGGTATAAACCTTTGCTGGGCACTGTGAAAAATCACTTGGAAGGTTCTCCACTGTTCCTCAACTGTTTCACCATAAAGTCCTTGCTCCCAGTCTACCTTAGCTAGTTCTTCTCTCATCCCATTGTAATCTCCTTTGTTTAAGCACAAAACACTAGTGCTTGATTTTACCTTCTCACCCTCCATCTGTATTTTAAATTCCACCATATTGTGATCGCTCCTTCCGAGAGGATCCCTAACTATGAGATCCTGAATCAATCCTGTCTCATTACACAGGACCAGATCTAGGACCGCTTGTTCCCTCGTAGGTGCCATTACATACTGTTCAAGGAAACTATCGCGGATACATTCTATAAACTCCTCCTCAAGGCTGCCTTGACCGACCTGGTTAAACCAATCAACATGTAGATTAAAATCCCCCATGATAACTGCTGTACCATTTCTACATGCATCTGTTATTTCTTTGTTTATTGCCTGCCCCACCATCATCCGCATATAGCGACACCCGATGCTCTTCTCCCCCTCGGACCACCCCCCTCCATTTATTAGACTCCCTTTACGACATGGCCAATGGTTCGATCGCCAATGCGAACAACAGGGGGGAAAGTACTCCGACCTCCGCCGGTTCGTCACTACACTCGCCATCGGGGCTCTGTAAAGGAGCTTAACCCAATTGATAAACCCTACCCCGAACCCAAACCTACGCAGCACCTCCCAGAGGTACTCCCACTCTACTCGGTCAAAGGGCTTCTCCGCATCCACAGCTGCCACTATCTCCGCCTCTCCCTCCTCCGATGGCATCATTATCACGTTTAAGAGCCGCCGCACATTGGTGTTTAGTTGCCTGCCCTTTACAAATCCCGTCTGGTCCTCGTGGATTACCCCCGGGACACAGTCCTCGATCCTCGTGGCCAGCACTTTTGCCAGCAACTTTGCATCCACATTGAGGAGCGAGATCGGCCTGTACGATCCACATTGCAGTGGGTCCTTGTCCCGCTTTAGGATCAAAGAAATTGTCGCTTCCGACATTGTCGGGGGCAGGGTCCCCTCCTCTCTTGCCTCATTAAAGGTCCTCACCAGTAGCGGGGCCAACAGGTCTGCGTACTTCCTGTAGAACTCCACCGGGAATCCGTCCGGTCCCGGGGCCTTCCCCGCCTGCATGCTCCCCAAACCCTTGCTCAGCTCCTCCAACCCAATTGGTGCCCCCAAACCAGCCACCTCTTGCTCCTCCACCCTTGGAAATCTCAGCTGATCTAGGAATCGTCTCATCCCCTCTTCCCCCGCTGGGGGCTGAGATCTGTACAGCTCTTCATAAAAGGCCTTGAATACCTCGTTTATTTTCGTCGCACTCCGAACCGTGGCTCCCCTTCCATCTTTGACTGCCCCTATTTCCCTCGCTGCCATCCTCTTACGGAGCTGGTGTGCCAGCATCCGACTAGCCTTTTCCCCATACTCGTAGGTCGCCCCCTGCGCTTTCCTCCACTGTGTCTCCGCCTTCCCTGTGTTCAACAGGTCAAACTCCGTCTGGAGCCGTTGTCTTTCCCCAAGTAATCTTTCCTCCGGGGCCTCTGCGTATCTCCTGTCCACTCTCAAAATCTCCCCCACTAACCTCTCCCTTTCCATACCCTCTGTCTTCTCCCTATGAGCCCTAATGGAAATTAGCTCTCCCCTGATCACCGCCTTCAACGCCTCCCATACCACCCCTACCCGCACCTCCCCGTTGTCGTTGGCCTCCAAGTACCTTTCGATACACCCCCTCACCTTCTCACACACCACCTCGTCCGCCAGCAGTCCCACATCCAGCCGCCACAACAGGCGTTGGTCCCTCTCCTCTCCCAGCTCCAGTTCCACCCAGTGTGGGGCTATAGCCGAATACTCCGTCCCCTCCACCCTCGGGATGAGCGCCCTACCCAGAACAAAGAAATCTATCTGGGAGTAGGCTTTGTATACATGGGAGAAGAAAGAAAATTCCCTGGCCTGCGGCCTTGCAAACCGCCATGGGTCCACTCCCCCCACCTGATCCATAAACCCCCTAAGTACCTTGGCCGCGGCCGGCCTCTTTCCAGTCCTTGATTTGGAGCGGTCCAGTGCTGGATCCAACACTGTATTGAAGTCCCCTCCCATTATCAGGCCTCCTATCTCCGGGTCCGGAATGCGCCCCAACATGCGCTTCATGAATCCTGCATCATCCCAGTTCAGGGCGTACACGTTTACCAACACCCACGTCCCTTGCAGCCTACCGCTAACCATTACATATCGCCCTCCATTATCCGCTACAATAATCTTGGCCTCAAATGACACCCGCTTTCCCACTAATATTGCCACCCCTCTATTCTTCGCGTCCAGCCCCGAATGGAATACCTGTCCTATCCATCCCTTTCTTAACCTGACCTGGTCCGCCACCTTCAGATGTGTCTCTTGGAGCATGGCCACGTCCGCCTTCAGTCCCTTTAAGTGCGCGAACACTCGAGCCCTCTTCACCGGCCCATTCAGGCCCCTCACATTCCACGTTATCAGCCGGATTGGAGGAGCTCTCAACGCCCCCCCCCCCCCCCCCCCCACGCTCCGCTGACTAGCCATCTCCTTCTCTGGGCCAGTCCCGTGTCCACGCCTCCCTCACCCTCCAGTCCCCCACCTCTTCTGTGTCCCATTCCCTTTCGGCCAGTGCAGCAGCAACCCTTTCCCCCCCCCCCCCCCCCCTGCTAGACCCCTGTCTAGCTTTTTTGCTCCCCCCATGTCACTCCCGTAAGTCAGCTGATGCCTGCTGATTCCGGCTTCCCCCGCCGTCCCATTGACCTCCCCGCGTGGGAGTCTCCCAATCCATATGCATTCCTTCGTTCCCCTTCCCGCCTTCCTTAAAAAAAAACGCGCTTTCCAAAGCCCGCTCCGCCCCCTCTGGCACAGCTCCTGTCGCGGCCTTGTCTCTCTCCCCCAGCCCATGTAACATTTCCTACGCGTGATTGACCCCCTATATACAACAACCATCACACATCAAACCCCAAAACATCCCCCCACCCTCACAAATCCTCAGTTAGAGTCCAACATTTTGGCTTGTACAAAAGGTCCACGCCTCTTCAGGCGTTTCGAAGTAATAGTGTTGGCCCTTGTATGTGACCCACAGTCGCACTGGCTGCAGCATTCCGAATTTCACTTCTTTCCGGTACAACGCTGCTTTGGCCCGGTTGAAACCCGCTCTCCGCTTTGCAACCTCCGTGCTCCAGTCCGGGTATATTCTGATCTCTGCATTGTCCCACTTACTGCTCCGCTCCTTCTTGGCCCATCTCAGGACCCACTCTCTGTCCGTGAACCGGTGGAGCCTCACCACCATCGCCCTTGGCGGCTCATTTGCCTGGGGCTTCTTCGCCAGCACCCAATGTGCCCCGTCCAACTCCAGCGGCCTCGAAGGGGCCTTCGTGCCCATCATCGCCCCGAGCATCGTGCTCGGGTATGCCCCGGTATCAGCCCCCTCCACTCCCTCAGGGAGACCCAGGATTCGCAGATTCTTTCTCCTCAACCTGTTCTCCAGGTCTTCGAGTCTTCCCGCCCACCTCTTGTGTAGCGCCTCGTTCTGCTCCACTCTCACCGCCAGGCCCACGAGCTCGTCCTCGTTCTGACTGACTCTTTTCTGTACCTCCTGGATCTTAGCTTCGTGGGCCTTCTGGGTGATCCAGAGTCCTTCAATTGCCCAAAGCATAGGCGCCAACATCTCTTTGCGCATCTCCTCGCGCTGCTCCTCGAAGCAGCGCTTGATGAACTCCTGCAGCTCCCCTTTGTCCCTGGCCGCCACCATTTTGTTTTCTTTCCCTCGCTTCTCCCGTTTCTCCAGTGCCGCTCCTTTGGCCGTTACACTTCTGGTCCGTTTCATATAAGTTGGCAGTGTTTGCTTCACCAGTCTGCCCCAAAAGGTCTATGGAAACTCCTGAAAAAGGTCTGAGAGTCGGTTCCAGGCGGGAGCTGCCGAATGCGCGACCTACTCCTCCATGGCCGCCACCAGAAACCTTGTCCCTGCTTCTTCAATGGCCTTGGTAGATCTTTTCACAGTTGTTCCCTCTGCTGCTAGAATTCACCTTTGACAAAGGCCCTCAGGTCAGCTTGCAGCTTTAAGCTTGCCCTTCCCCCGCCTGCATGCTGGAAGAGGCTCTGTTTATCCTGCAGTTACAGCCAAATCTTTTACTGTTTCTGCCGGTCTGGAAGCCAAAAGACATAACATTCCTGAGGGACACTGTCAGGGGAATGCTGCAGTCTTCTTCCCACACCGGGAAATGTCAAACAAATGCCGTGGGGGCCCTGTAAAAGAGCCCAAAAGTCCGTTCCAAGCGGGAGCTGCCGAATATGCGACCTAGCTCTGCATAGCCGCACCCGGAAGTGTCAATCCCAATATCAATAACAACGATCCCATCCTCCCACCAAACCCCAAACATTAGCCCGCATGTTCACATGAACAAATGACAAAAAGGAATCAGGAATCACCCATCGTCACCCTTAATACACACAGCCCTCCTCCCCCCCCAACCCTCCCACCCATGCACCCCAACTAATGTTCGATGTTAAACGTTTTAGTTGCTGTGAAATGAAGAGTCTAAAGTTCTTGTTTCTTTTCACCAAACACCATTTATTTCTCTTCCACAGCCTCTGCACAAAACTCTTAAGAACATACCACCTGACAGAGGCCACCTGAAGCCCCTTTACATATCAGTGTCGATTAATGGATACTTAACATAATTGAGACAACTAATTGCAATGTCTCTTAACCCATTACTTAACAGTTTCCCCTTCCTTGTAGAAAAAAAATAATTAGGTGAAAACAAAATTTCAAGAAACTCAAAAACACACACCTGATTTCCCCCCTTTTTTTTTGGACGCAAAAGAGAAAAAAAACAGTCACAGAAACAAGCGCCCTTCATTAACAATATCCAAAAGTTTCTGTGAACTCACCCCTCTTTTCGTAAAACAGTCTGACAGTTGATAGCTCCTGTCGACCCATTTAATTTTTGTTATTTCCCCTCTGTCCAACATTTGCTTCAAACTTGCGATGTCTATCCGTAACCTCTTTTCATTGACACTTTTTGTAGAGTGCACATTTCCCACAGGGATTTATTGTCAATGTGACAGTCAATAGGTATATTACCCAAATCCCCTAATCCCCAAATTTCTGTCAATATCATACTTATATAAAAGGCCATATCCACCGCCTCTACAAGGCTTAATGTCTCAGCAGCCAAAGTGCTTTTTACCACTCTCCTTATTTTCTTTGTTTCCCACACAAGCGGGCAACATTTACCATTGTTCCCCAAAGGGAAAATTATAAAGCCTCCTGCGCTTGAAACCCCATCACATAAATCTGCGTAGGACGCATCACTATAAACTATGAGTTTCAAGTGCTTAAGGTCACCTAAAACCAGCAACTTCAAAACACACTCCTACATTTTTAGTTTGGCCAACGCTTTATTTGCTCTTATTATGTCTCCCACTTTGGGATCATTCATTTTTGTACTCAACTCTGAGACATCAAAACTCACGTCCGGTCTAGTCTATCTACCTAACCAGTTCAGTTGCCCAATTAAACTTCGCAGTTGCTCTTTTTCTATCTTTGAAACCATTGCGTCTTTTTGTGAAACTCGGCCACGACTAATTGCTATTGGGCTGATGCTTTCCAAATAAGATTGCTGACGTAAAGTTGCCCCTAACTTAGTCTGTCCAATTTCCATTCCAATATATTTAAATGCACCGGAAGCCTGACTTCCAACCCTGAATTCTTTCCTCAAACCAGAGATTACAATAGCTTCAAAATCACTAGTCTCACCCCACATAAAATCATCGACATGCATCATAAAAATGCCAGAAAAATTTCCTTTATAGTGCCAGTAAAACATTGCAGGATCTGCTTTCAACTGGCAACAGCCTAACTTTAACAAAACTGACCTTACCGAAAAATACCAGACTCTAGATGCATCATTTAATCCATATACACATTTGTTCAACTTCCAGAGTACCCCTTCTGTGTTAGCTGCTTCTTTAGGAGGACGGAGAAAAATGTCTCTCTGGAGCTGATGCCCCTGCAAAAAGGCAGCTTTTATATCTATAGATTTGCATTCCCATGCCTTTGTGGCTAATAGAGCCAAGAAGATCTTTAAAATAACCTTTCCTGCTGGAGGTGAATCTACCCTTAAATTCTGATCTTCTAAGTTTTCTTTAAATCTCCTTGCCACAAGCCTGAGAAGTTCCATCCGGAAGAACCTTTTCCGTGCAAATCCATCTGTGGGATAGAGCTCTTTGTCCCCTATTCGGTACTTACGTGTATACCCCAAATTCACTCCAACTATGCAATTCTTGCTGTTTAGCATCTTTGATAACTTTTTCATCTAATTTATTAATCTCACGTGCATGTGGGCTTCTACTCCTATTAGTATTCGTAGTCTTACTCATGTTCCGAGATCTTGACAAACTACGTCCCCTCTCCCGCCTGGTATCTCGTTCTGTACTGCTACTGCTTGATCTTTCCCTTCTGCTGTGGGATGTCCTTTCAATAGTCCTCGACCTTTTCCTGCGGACCTGTTCACTATCTGATGTACTATCTGAACTGGCAGTGCATTTCTGTGCCCTCCATTTTTGAACTTAGTTTTCCCCATCCATTGTCTTGACTCCTTCCCCTGAATGCTGTACATTCAACCAATGTTTATACTTTCCAGTGGCCTTCCCTGCTCTACTAATAACAGTTGCATCCTTCCATTGACTAGACCCTTCAGGCAAGTATATCACTTTTCTACCAACTCTTGGCAGTTGCCCTTTCGGAAAAATGGCCTGTTTTAATTCACCAGAAGTGTTGTGTTCCTCCACAGAAACCCTGTCTATATCAGTTAATTGGTCCTCGTAGTTCTGTAACACATACGTACCAGATGACTCTGGTTCCTCGTCATGTCTGGCTGCTCTGTCTAAATTTGAAAATTTGTAATCTGTACCCATTATCCTTGATGAATGTACCCTAACAGTTTGATTACCATGTTGCAAAATAATTGTTTTGCCATCTATGCCTATGATCTTCCCTGGGCCTTTCCATTCATTAGAATTGCCTCTCTTATAGTATACCATGTCTCCTTGCTGAAAAACGGCATCTGATGGCCATACGTTATGTCTTAAAGCTCTGCGAATTCTTTCAAAGACTTCTGCTTCCAAAAAAGCTTTTCTACTGCTATGTAATGCATTAAAATGTTCATTAAAACCAGAGCTAATTGTAGTCCCCTCCCAAGCTGGAGGCTGGTCATCCAAAATGGACGGAATTTTAGGATTTCTACCAAACACTAATTGATAAGGACTATAGCCCCCAACCATCTGCAATGAATTCTTTGCATGTACTGCCCAAGCTAAAGCTGAATTTAGCTTGCAATTTGGTTGATCTGCCAAAATGTTCCGAAGCATGTCATCGATAACAGCATGAATTCTTTCACAGACACCATTACTAAATAGGCTTTCTGCAGCCGTACTCATAACTCTTATATTCATGTTTTCACACATATCCCTAAACTCATCATTAGCAAATTCTCCCCCATTGTCCGTAAGGAATTTTGCCGGTGGACCCATTCCTGTCCCTATCCATTTTTCCACGATTTGATCCAGCATTACTCTCTTTTCTTTACTTCGTACAATTGTTGATTGACTAAATCTGGTTGCTAAATCTACAAAATGCAAAATAAATATATTATTTGCTTTATCCCAGATCTTAAGATTCATGGCCACAATGTCGTTAAAATCCCTGGCCAAAGGTAGGGTCACTATTGGTCATGCTGGTGTCCTTCTGTACTTCCTACAAACTTCACAGCGGTCACTAACCTGTTCTATCAGTTTAGTATAGTCATCATCCCTTACCCCTGCATCCTTTAATACATTTTTCAGCCTCCGAGGAGACGGATGTGCAAATTGCCTATGCAGTTTTAATACCACAAGCTTTTTATCAGCTAAAGTCCCATTTTCAACTGCCATTAACACATCCTTAACCTCTCTACTTGAAAAATTATTTGTCAGTAATGGAATACAATAGTGTCCCGACTGTGTAAATTGTAAGTCCACCGCCTTTCCAAAAACTGTTGCCTTATCCTGTTCGATGTCCGGATTCATGTGTGCTTTCTTCATCGATGGTCTGCTCAGAAGCAAAGGTATCTCACTTGATACAACATCCGTGCTAATGAAATGATTCACTCCGGCAATATTGCAAGGGATCACCACTCTTTTCAGCGACTCCAGAGTATTATCATCCCCAAGCCTGAAACTTGTGGAACTTTCAAATTCCTTAACCTTGTTACGACTTTCAGCATTCAAGGAGTCCAGGTAACATTTTAACCAGTCAATTCCACACACAGTAGATGTGCAGCCACTGTCCAATACAGCACAATTGAAGGATTCTGCCACCAACACCGTCAATACCGGCATAAAACTGCTTGTCAATAGGACAATGCCTTCTTTCTGGTCACTATCTTTTTCCTCTTCTGACTCTTCCGTGTCATGTGTCGATTCAAATACTCTATCATAACGAATTGGACAGTTGAAAGCATAATGGTATTGAGAGTCACATCGAAAACATCGATTTATCATTCCCCGTGCATTTCTGGGATTCATCTTCCTATTGTAGGTTCTAACTGGGTTTCTGTCTTCATAATTTCCTTGTCTCTATAGTCTTGAGCCCTGTTCGTAGCCATACGATTTCGCCATCCTGTTAGTAGTGTATCTTCCATATTCTGCCTTATTGCAGGCTGACCTATTTGTGTCATCAGAGCCATCGGAATCGAATGTTTCCTCAGAAACTTTTGTAAAGCTTTTGTCATCTGTTCGAATAAGGTATCCTTATCAGTAAACTGAACTCCTGTCAAAACCAGGAGCCTACCCATGTTGCTCACTCTAGCACAGTCAAGTAATTTAAAGGCCAACACAGACTGTGGAAATTCCAGGTTGTGTTTCTGCAGCCTTTTATATAGTCTGCCAAATTCCATTATATAGTCTTCCATGGAGATATCCTCCATTTTCCGGAACTCATCAAAATCCGACCATGCTTCATACGCACTTAACAAGTCATCTTTCTTTTAAATCTTATCCATATAATGTAATAAAGTCTCCAGACCTTCTTCTGAGTCTAACTCTTCCAATTCCAACCCAGAAAGCACTTTGTTTCGGATTTTACTGCCATATGGTAGAGAATGAGCTAATGCCATACCTTGTTTTCTCTTTCCCAAAGCAGTTACTTTAGTCCACATAACTACTGCACTTCTCCATTGGTCGTACGATTCCCTTTCAGAAAATAAGGGGGGATAGTCATATCCAGCCATCTTTATCCTCGGTTCGGCCATGTATCTTTTTTTTTTTCCTTCTCACTCACTCCTTGGTTTGATCAGGAAAAGTTGTATCTTTCAAACCTTCACATTTAGAACATAAAACATAGAACGATACAGCGCAGTACAGGCCCTTCGGCCCACGATGTTGCACCGAAACAAAAGCCATCTAACCTACACTATGCCATTATCATCCATATGTTTATCTAATAAACTTTTAAATGCCCTCAATGTTGGTGAGTTCACTACTGTTGCAGGTAGGGCATTCCACGGCCTCACCACTCTTTGCGTAAAGAACCTACCTCTGACCTCTGTCCTATATCTATTACCCCTCAGTTTAAAGCTATGTCCCCTCGTGCCAGCCATTTCCATCCGCGGGAGAAGGCTCTCACTGTCCACCCTATCCAACCCCCTGATCATTTTGTATGCCTCTATTAAGTCTCCTCTTAACCCTCTTCTCTCCAACGAAAACAACCTCAAGTCCATCAGCCTTTCCTCATAAGATTTTCCCTCCATACCAGGCAACATCCTGGTAAATCTCCCCTGCACCCGCTCCAAAGCCTTCCTATAATGCGGTGACCAGAACTGTACGCAATACTCCAAATGCGGCCGTACCAGAGTTTTGTACAGCTGCAACATGACCTCATGACTCCGGAACTCAATCCCTCTACCAATAAAGGCCAACACTCCATAGGCCTTCTTCACAACCCTATCAACCTGGATGGCAACTTTCAGGGATCTATGTACATGGACACCTAGATCCCTCTGCTCATCCACACTTCCAAGAACTTTACCATTAGCCAAATATTCCGCATTCCTGTTATTCCTCCCAAAGTGAATCACCTCACACTTCTCTACATTAAACTCCATTTGCCACCTCTCAGCAGTTTATCTATGTCCCTCTGTAACCTGCTACATCCTTCCACATTGTCGACAACACCACCGACTTTAGTGTTGTCTGCAAATTTACTCACCCACCCTTCTGCGCCCCCCTCTAGGTCATTGATAAAAATGACAAACAGCAACGGCCCCAGAACAGATCCTTGTGGTACGCCACTTGTAACTGAACTCCATTCTGAACATTTCCCATCAACCACCACCCTCTGTCTTCTTTCAGCTAGCCAATTTCTGATCCACATCTCTAAATCACCCTCAATCCCCAGCCTCCTTATTTTCTGCAATAGCCTACCGTGGGGAACCTTATCAAATGCTTTACTGAAATCCATATACACCACATCAACTGCTCTACCCTCGTCTACCTGTTCAGTCACCTTCTCAAAGAACTCAATAAGGTTTGTGAGGCATGACCTACCCTTCGCAAAGCCATGCTGACTATCCCTGATCATATTATTCCTATCCAGATGATTATAAATCTTGTCTCTTATAATCCCCTCCAAGACTTTACCCACTACAGACGTGAGGCTCACCGGTCTATAGTTGCCGGGGTTGTCTCTACTTCCCTTTTTGAACAAAGGGACCACATTTGCTGTCCTCCAGTCCTCTGGCACTATTCCTGTAGCCAATGATGACATAAAAATCAAAGCCAAAGGCCCAGCAATCTCTTCCCTGGCCTCCCAGAGAATCCTAGGATAAATACCATCAGGCCCCGGGGACTTATCTATTTTCAGCCTGTCCAGAATTGCCAACACCTCTTCCCTATGTACCTCAATGCCATCTATTTTAATAGCCTGAGTCTCAGCATTCTCCTCCACAACATTATCTTTTTCCTGAGTGAATACTGACGTAAAATATTCATTTAGTATCTCGCCTATCTCTTCAGATTCCACACACAACTTCCCATCTCTGTCCTTGACTGGCCCTACTCTTACCCTAATCATTCGCTTATTCCTGGCATACCTATAGAAAGCTTTTGGGTTTTCCTTGATCCTACCTGCCAAATACTTCTCATGTCCCCTCCTTGCTCGTCTTAGCTCTCTCTTTAGATCCTTCCTCGCTACCATGTAACTATCCATCGCCCCAACTGAAACTTCACACCTCATCTTCACATAGGCCTCCTTCTTCCTCTTAACAAGAGATTCCACTTCTTTGGTAAACCACGGTTCCCTCGCTCTACGCCTTCCTCCCTGCCTGACCGGTACGTACTTATCAAGAACACGCAGTAGCTGTTCCTTGAACAAGCTCCACTTATCCAGTGTGCCCAACACTTGCAGCCTACTTCTCCAACCTATCCCCCCCAAGTCACGTCTAATGGCATCATAATTGCCCTTCCCCCAGCTATAACTCTTGCCCTGCGGTGTATACTTATCCCTTTCCATCACTAATGTAAACGTCACCGAATTGTGGTCACTGTCCCCAAAGTGCTCTCCTACCTCCAAATCCAACACCTGGCCTGGTTCATTACCCAAAACCAAATCCAACGTGGCCTCGCCTCTTGTTGGCCTGTCAACATATTGTGTCAGGAAACCCTCCTGCACACATTGTACAAAAAAACGACCCATCTAATGTACTCGAACTACATCTTTTCCAGTCAATATTTGGAAAGTTAAAGTCTCCCATAATAACTACCCTGTTACAACTACCCTGTTCCTTTCGCTCTTATCCAGGATCATCCTCGCCATCCTTTCCTCTACATCCCTAGAACTATTTGGAGGCCTATAGAAAACTCCCAACAGGGTGACCTCTCCTTTCCTGTTTCTCACCTCAGCCCATACTACCTCGGAAGATGAGTCCCCATCTAGCATCCTCTCCGCCACCGTAATACTGCTCTTGACTAGCAGCGCCACACCTCCCCCTCTTTTGCCTCCTTCTCTGAGCTTACTAAAACACCTAAACCCCGGAACCTGCAACATCCATTCCTGTCCCTGCTCTATCCATGTCTCCGAAATGGCCACAACATCGAAGTCCCAGGTACCAACCCATGCTGCCAGTTCCCCTACCTTATTTCGTATACTCCTGGCATTGAAGTAGACACACTTCAAACCACCTACCTGAACACTGGCCCCCTCCTGCGACGTCAAATCTGTGCTCCTGACCTCTGTACTCTCATTCTCCCTTACCCTAAAACTACAATCCAGGTTCCCATGCCCCTGCTGCATTAGTTTAAACCCCCCCAAAGAGCACTAACAAATCTCCCCCCCAGGATATTTGTGCCCCTCAGGTTCAGATGTAGACCATCCTGTCTGTAGAGGTCCCACCTTCCCCAGAAAGAGCCCCAGTTATCCAGAAATCTGAATCCCTCCCGCCTGCACCATCCCTGTAGCCACGTGTTTAAATGCTCTCTCTCCCTATTCCTCATCTCATTATCACGTGGCACGGGCAACAACCCAGAGATAACAACTCTGTTTGTTCTCGTTCTGAGCTTCCATCCTAGCTCCCTGAAAGCTTGCCTGACATCCTTGTCCCCTTTCCTACCTATGTCATTAGTGCCAATGTGGACCACGACTTGGGGCTGCTCCCCCTCCCACTTAAGGACCCGGAAAACACGATCCGAGACATCACGCACCCTTGCACCTGGGAGGCAACATACCAAACGTGAGTCTCTCATGCTCCCACAAAATCTCCTATCTGTGCCCCTGACTATAGAGTCCCCAATTACTAATGCTCTGCTCCTCTCCCCCCTTCCCTTCTGAGCAACAGGGACAGACTCCGTGCCAGAGGCCCGTACCCCATGGCTTACCCCTGGTAAGTCCCCCCCCCACAAGTATCCAAAGCGGTATACTTGTTACTCAGGGGAACGACCGCAGGGATCCCTGCACTGACTGCTTCTTCCCAGTCCCTCTTACAGTTACCCATCTATCTCCAATCTTTGGTGTAACTAATTCCCTGAAGCTGCTATCTATGACCCCCTCTGCCTCCCGAATGATCCGAAGTTCTTCCAACTCCAGTTCCCTAACTCGGTCTTGGAGGAGCTGGAGCTGGAGTTGGAAGAACTTGCACAGCAACCATCCTCTGCTACCAATTGTTAGCCGTTTTAGTTGCTGTGATTATGAAGAGTCTAAAGTTCTTGTTCCTTTTCACTAAACACCATTTATTTAACTTCCACAGCCTCTGCTCAAAGCTCTTAACAACACACCACCTGCCAGAGGCCACCTGAAGCCCCTTTACATATCAGTGTCAATTAATGGATACTTAACATAATTGAGACAACTAATTGCAATGTCTCTTAACCCATTACTTAACATTCGATGTTATCCAGTTCTTGAAAGTGCATAATGAATAATGCCCATGACTTGTAGAACCCCTCCATCCTTCCCCTCAGTTCAAACTTAACCTTCTCAAGAGTCAAGAATTCCAACAGGTCCCCCCGCCACGCCAGGGCACAGGGTGGAGAGGCTGCTCTCCACCCCAACAGGATCCGCCTTCGGGCGATCAACGAGGCGAAGGCTACGATATCTGCCTCCGCTCCCGTTTCCAACCCTGGCTGGTCCGACACCCCGAATATGGCCTCCCTGGGACCCGGGTCCAGTTTCACACGCACCACTTTAGAGATTACCCTAAAAACTTCCTTCCAGTAATCCTCCAGCTTTGGACAGGACCAAAACATATGAACGCGATTAGCGGCCGCGGCCCCCGCACACGAGGTGGAGGCATTCACTCTCCGGAGCACCTCACACCAGACCCCCTCCTCTATAACCTCTCCCAACTCTTCCTCCCACTTTGCTTTGATCCCTTCCAGTGGTGCCTTATCCTCTTCCAAAATAGCTCCGTACACCGCTGATACTGCCCCCTTCTCCAGTCCCCTTGTCGTCAACACCTCCTCCAGCAATGTGGAGGCCGGTTCCTCTGGGAAGCTCTGTATCTCCTTTCTGGCAAAATCCCGAACCTGCATGTACCTAAACACTTCTCCCTGCTCTAGCACATACTGCGCTTCCAGCTCCCTCAATCCTGCAAACCGACCCCGAAGAAACAAATCTTTTAGTGTCTTAATCCCCTTCTCTTCCCATTTCTGAAAATTTCCATCCCACCTCCCTGGCTCAAATCTGTGGTTCCCCCGAATCGGCATTTCCCTTGAACCTGCCCCAACCTGAAGTGTTGGCGAAACTGCCTCCAAATTCTCAACGAAGCTATTATTACCGGACTCCCTGAGTATTTCCCCGGGGCCATCGGGAGTCGCGCTGTTGCTAGTGCCTTCAGCCCCGACCCCCTGCACAAACTCTCCTCCATTCTGACCCACTGGGAATCAACCCCTCTGACCCAGCTCCGCACCTTCTCCACATTCGCCGCCCAGTAATAATACATCAGGTTCGGAAGCCCCAAACCCCCTGCCTGACTTCCTCTCTGTAGCAGCACCTTTCTCACTCTGGCCACTTTCCCTCCCCATATGAACGACGCAATCCTTCCCTCAATCTCTCTGAAAAAAGCCTTTGGCAGGAAAATCCAGTGACAGAGGGAGACCATCCCACCTTGCCAGATCAGCTTTCACTCTCTTCACTGTGGTAGTCACCACTAGCAGTATTACATGTATTACGGTAAGGCTCGTATACTAAAGGTACATGGGTAAATCCCTGACTGCTGGCTCCGCCCAGTAGGCGGAGTATAAAAGTGTGTGCTCGCCGGTGCTGCAGCCATTCTGGTTCCAGCTACAGGAGGCACAACATCTTTGAAATGAAAAAATGAAATGAAAATCGCTTATTGTCACAAGTAGGCTTCAAATAAAGTTTCTGTGAAAAGCCCCTAGTTGCCACATTCCGGCGCCTGTTTGGGGAGGCTGGTACAGGAATTGAACTGTGTTGCTGGCCTGCCTTCAAAGCCAGCGATTTAGCCCTGTGCTAAACCAGCCCCAGGTAATAATCACTTATTGTCACAAGTCGGCTTCAATGAAGTTACTGTGAAAAGCCCCCAGTCACCACATTCCTGGTCAGCCTGTTCGTAGAGGCTGGTCCAGGAATTGAGCCCGCGCTGCTGACATTGTTCTGCATTACAAACCAGCTATTTAGCCCACTATGCTGAACCAGCCCCTTTATTTGCTCAATAAAGCCTCGATTATTCCACTACTCTCGTCTTTGTGGTAATTGACGGTGCATCAATTTATTGAGCAAAGATTTTTTTTTAAACGATGGATCTCCGCATCAAGCCTGATCGCCTGCAGCTGAGCCCTCAAGCAGCCAATGCTACATCCGCCTTTGAGCATTGGCTAGCCTGCTCCGAAAGCTCCCTCCGAACATCCGCTGAGGAACCCTCGGACTCGCAGAAGCTCCAAGTCCTTTATTCACGGGTGAGCCCTGATATTTTTCCTCTCATCCGGGATGCGCCCACCTACTCCGAAGCGATGGAGCTCCTGAAGCGACATTATGTCCGGCCAGTCAATCAACTATACGCCAGGCACCTCCTGGCCACGAGACAGCAACTCCCCGGGGAGTCTCTGGACGATTTCTGGCGAGCCCTGCACATCCTAGGTAGGAATTGTGACTGCCAGGCAGTTTCGGCAGTCCAGCACACCGAACCTTTAATTAGAGACGCTTACGTCATGGGCATGAAGTCTGCGTACGTCCGCCAGCGGCTACTGGAAGGGGGTACATTTGATCTTGCGGGAACTAGGCAGCTCGCTAACTCATTAGAAGTGGCCTCCCGTAACGTCCAGTCGTACGCCCTCCACCGCGCGGCACCCTCGTGGGCATCGTGGGCCCCACCAGCTGCCGACTCCAGCTCACCGCAAGCCTGCGCCGCGCGGCAGCCAGCTAACCCTGGGGAGCCCAAGTGCTATTTTTGTGGGCAGAACAAACACCCCCGGCAGCGCTGCCCGGCGCGGAGTGCGACCTGCAACGGCTGTGGGAAGAAGGGACACTTTGTTTCTGTTTGCCAGGCCCGGTCTATCGCCGCTGTTTCCAGGCCCGGCGTTCCTGCACCCCCCAGGTGCGACCCAGGGGCGCTGCCATCTTCTTCACCGCAAACCACGTGCGGTCCATGGGCACCGCCATCTTCGGCGCCATTTTGGATGGCGTCTCAGGACCCCTGCTCGTCTGGCCGTTCATCGCCTGCCACTACCTCCGCCACCGCTGACCAGCCCGGGACCTCCCAGCATCTGCCGCAGCTCGCCCCGATCACTCTGGACCAGTCCCGGCCCCGCAACCTCGCGACCGCAACAACGACGGTGAAGATCGATGGGCATGAGACGGCATTTGACTCCGGGAGCACGGAGAGCTTCATCCACCCCACTACGGTAAGGCGGTGCTCCCTCCCGGTACACCCCATCACCCAGAAAATCTCCCTGGCCTCCGGATCCCATTCCGTGGAAATCCGGGGGTACAGCATCGCGACCCTCACCGTCCAAGGCGTAGAGTTCAGCAACTTCCGGCTCTACGCCCTCCCCCACCTCTGCGCTGCCCTGTTACTCGGCCTGGACTTCCAGTGCCACCTCCAAAGCTTAACATTAAAATTCGGTGAACCTCTACCCCCATTGTAGTCATTGACTACAGTCAGACCATCAATCGGTACACGCAGCTCGACGCGTACCCCCTCCCACGCATATCTGATATGGTCAATCAGATTGCGCAGTATCGGGTCTTTTCCACAGTGGATCTGAAGTCCGCCTACCACCAGCTCCCCATCCGCCCGGAGGACCGCCAATACACTGCGTTCGAAGCAGATGGCCGCCTCTATCACTTCCTTAGGGTTCCCTTCGGGGTCTCGGTCTTCCAGCGAGAGATGGACCGAATGGTTGACCGGTACGGACTGCGGACCACCTTCCCGTACCTAGATAACGTCACCATCTGCGGCCACGATCAGCAGGACCACGACGCAATCCTCCAAAAATTCCTCCAGACTGCCAATCTCCTTCATCTCACGTACAATAAGGAGAAATGCGTGTTCCGCAACAACCGCTTCGCCATCCTTGGCTATGTCGTGGAAAATGGAGTTCTAGGGCCCGACCCTGACCGCATGCGCCCCAAGGCCCTGAAACGATGCCTGGGGTTTTTCTCCTACTATGCCCAATGATCCCTAATTATGCAGACAAGGCCCGCCCACTCATTCAGTCCACAGTTTTTCCCCTGACGGCTAGGGCCCGCCAGGCCTTCAACCGTATCAAGGCGGACATCGCCAAGGCCACGATGCACATGGTCGACGAGTCCCTCCCCTTCCAAGTGGAGCGCGATGCATCGGACGTAGCTCTGGCCACCACCCTCAACCAGGCAGGCAGGCCCGTGGCCTTTTTCTCCCGCACCCTCCATGCCTCCGAAATTCGGCATTCCTCTGTCGAAAAGGCGGCACAAGCCATTGTGGAAACTGTGCGACATTGGCAGCATTACTTGGCCGGCAGGAGATTCACTCTCCTCACTGACCAACGGTCAGTTGCTTTCATGTTTAACAATACACAACGGGGCAAGATCAAAAACGACAAGATCTTGAGGTGGAGGATCGAGCTCTCCACCTATAACTATGAGATCTTGTATCGCCCGGGGAAGCTCAACGAGCCCCCGATGCCCCATCCCGCGGTACATGTGCCACGGCACAAGTGGACCGACTCCGGGCTCTCCACTACGACCTCTACCACCTGGGGGTCACCCGGTTCTTCCATTTCGTCAAAGCCTGCAACCTGCCCTACTCCATTGAGGAGGTCAGGACCGTCACCAGAGACTGCCACTTCTGCGCAGATTGCAAGCCGCACTTCTACCGGCCAGATAGAGCGCACCTGGTGAAGGCCTCCTGCCCTTTCGAACGCCTCAGCGTGGACTTCAAAGGGCCCCTCCAAGGGCATTGCCTCGAGCAGGATGACCAGCTCCAACCCCCGGGGAAACGGGCAGGTGTAGAGGGAGACCGGGACGGTCTGGAGGGCCGTCCTGCTGGCCCTGCAGTCTAAAAATCTCCCGGTCTCCCGCTGGCAGGAGGTCCTCCACGACGTGCTCCACTCCATCCGATCGCTCCTCTGCACCGCCACTAACGAGACCCCTCATGAACGTCTCTTTGCCTTCCCCAGGAGGTCCACCTCCGGGGTCTCGCTCCCAACATGGCTGACAGCTCTTGGGCCCGTCCTCCTTCGCAAGCATGTGCGGACCCATAAGTCGGACCCCTTGGTCGAAAGGGTTCACCTCCTACACGGGAACCCGCCTACGCCTACGTGGCACACCCCGATGGGCGCCAGGACACAGTCTCCCTCCGGGACCTGGCACCCGCTGGATCCCCACCAACGGCCCCCGGCCTGTCACCGCCCCCAGCCCCCCCGGCTGCCTCAATCACCCCTGCGCCACTAACCCTCCCTCCAGTGAACCTCACCACAGCCCCCGCCCCTGCAGGATCCGTCCTCCCACTATTTCCACTCAGGGGTGACGAAGACGAGGACAACACACTCCCGGAATCACAGGTGACCAAGTCGGCGCCCACATCACCACCAGGACTGGGGCGATCGCAGAGGAGGGTCAAGGGGCCTTCGACAGACTGAATTTGTAACGTTTTCCACCAACCCCGCCAGACTCTTTTTTTTAACAGGGGTAGTCACCACTAGCAGTATTACATATATTACGGTAAGGCTCGTATAATAGAGGTACATGGGTAAATTCCTGCCTGCTGGCTCCGCCCAGTAGGCGGAGTATAAAAGTGTGTGCTCGCCGGTGCTGCAGCCATTCTGGTTCCAGCTACAGTGGGCACAATATCTTTGCTCAATAAAGCCTCGATTATTCCACTACTCTCGTCTTTGAGGTAATTGATAGTGCATCACTCACCAAACTAGAAATGTTGTACCTGCGGAGCCCCCCCCCACTCCTGGGCAACCTGCACCCCCAGGTATCTAAAATGAGTCCCTGCTCTACGGAATGGCAGCCGCCCCACCCCTGCCCCCATCCCCGGCCGAGACACCACAAAGTACTCACTCTTGTCTAGATTTAGTTTGTACCCCGAGAAAGACCCAAACACTCGAAGCAGCTCCAATATGCCCCCTATCGTCACACTCGGTTCCGACACGTATAACAGCAAGTCATCGGCATATAAAGACACCCTATGCTCTATCCCCCCCCGCACTATTCCTTTCCATGCTCCCGAACTTCTCAATGCGATGGCCAACGGCTCAATCGCGAGTGCAAACAGCAGGGGGGACATAGGACATCCCTGCCTTGTCCACATCCCTGCCTAGTCCTAAATCCTGGAAAGATTTAACCTACACAACAGGTTCCCCAAAAAAGGCGAGGCAATCTCTAATTTTGTCACAGATCTCAGATTAATAACACAAGGCTGTAACTATGCTGATTTAACTGATTCCATCATCAGAAATCAATTAATCTATGGACTCTCCGATGAACACTTAAGGGAATCACTAATGCAACAAAATGATCTAACTCTAAAAACCACCATAGCAAAGTGCACAGCGCAAGAACAAAAGAAACAGCAGTACCTTGAGTTTCTTCAGAAAAGAAACGAGAAGAAATTCCTCCAAGAGGTGGAAGAAGTTAAAATGGTGTCTTCTCCTCACAGGCATCTTCTTCCGGCCGCCGGCTCCAACTCAAATATGTACGCGTATGTGCACAGTCAAGAGAGACGCGACCCGGCGAGATCCCGTTCTGCGCATGCTCAAGAAGCTGCGCATGCACACTACGCAAAATACCAGAGGAGTGATTCGCGCATGCAGTGCTACCGCTGTGGCAACGCCCACTTAAAAGGGAAATGTCCTGCACTAGAGAAAAGATGTTTAAAGTGTTCCAAACTGAATCATTTTGCCTCCCAGTGTAAGTCAGCAGCAAAATATCACTGCCCAACACAGAAACTTGCAAACTTCAAGGTTCGCACAGTGGATACAATGGAAAACCAAACACCCGAAGAAAGTTTTTCCGACCACGAAGGTTTCCACTCCTGGGAGAACACTTACTTCATCGGAATAATAGATTCGGCAGAGGAACTTCAAGCGCCGACCACGAATCCTCAATACATTAATGCCATTGACTCCAAAAGTGAATGGAATGCCACAGTGCAAGGGAACAACTTCCCAATTACGTTCAAGCTCGACACGGGAGCGTCCGCAAACTTGATGACAAGCAAAGATCTCGCATCCATCCCAGGGACACACGAGATGATACCTGCTGCATGCAAGTTAAAAGACTACAATGGCAACCAGATCACCTCAAGAGGATCATGCCACCTACAAGTAGTCAATAAGAGGGTCACGAAAGGACTACGCTTCGAGATCGTGGATGACAAAAAGACGTTGCTGTTAGGTGCTCAAGCCTGCAAGGATTTGCGGCTGGTCCAGAGAATATTCATGCAGACGAATGACTCATCACGACTAGACAATGACATCCAGCCGCTGCTCAGCGAGTATCCTGATGTCTTTCGTGGCCTGAGTACGTTACCTTACAAATACAAAATCCTGCTCAAGGAAGATGCAAAACCTGTCGTTCATCCACCTTGCGGGTGTGGTGGTGTGTATTAGGGGTAATATGGTACCTGTGAAGCCGAGAGGCTATTGGCTGACAGGTTCCGGGTCCTGGTTGGATCTGCCGACTTCTGGCTCCGCCCTGAAGGCGGAGTATAAGAGCTCGAGTTCTCCCCGCAGCCTCATTCTGTAACTGAGCTGCTGGGGAACAAGTCTCGCTTAATAAAGCCTCAGTAGACTTCATCGCTTCTCGTCTTATGTAAGTCATTGTGCGCTACAGCGGGACAGGCTAAAATCAGAGCTCCTACGCCTACAATCTCAAGGCATAATATCAAAGGTCACACAGCCGACCGGCTGGGTCAGCTCGCTGGTGTGTGTCAAGAAGCTATCAGGTGACCTCGGAATCTGTTTAGATCCCAAAGATCTGAACAAAAACATTTGCAAGGAACACGACCCCATCCCCAAGCGAGAGGAGATAACAAGTGAAATGGCAAACGCTCGCATCGTCACCAAACTTGATGCTTTCCAAAGCTTCTGGCAGATGCAGCTCGACGATCCCAGCCGACTGTTGTGTACGTTCAACACGCCGTTTGGACGACACTGCTATAATCGCATGTCTTTCGGGATCATCTCCGCATCCGAAATCTTTCACAGAGTCATGGAGCAGATGGCGGAGGGCATTGAAGGTGTCAGAGTATATGTCGATGACATCATCATATGGTTAATGACAGAAGAAGACCACATTGCTCGATTAAGACAAATCTTCAAAAGAATTCACCAATTTGGGTTGAAACTTAACCAATCCAAGTGCACCTTCGCACGCTCATCTCTGACCTTCCTGGGTGACACTATATCAGCGCAAGGGTTGAGGCCGGATAATGAAAAGATCGCGGCAATCCAGAACATGCGGCAGCCAAGAGACAAGAAAGCTGTGCTCAGGTTTTTGGGATTCATCAACTTCCTCGGCAAGTTCACACCAAACGTATCAACAAGGATGTCAGCATTACGAAGCGTGACAAGGACGGACACAGAGTTTGCCTGGACTCCACGCCACCAAGAAGAGTGGGTGGGTCTAAAGCACCAATTGATGGCAGCTCCAACTCTGACATTCTTCGACCCAACAAAACCCACAATGATCTCCACCGACGCCAGTCAACATGGAATTAGTGCGGTACTCCTCCCACAGGATGACCAATCGGACTGGGTCCCAGTTGCATACCCGTCTAGAGCGATGACCGCCACAGCGTGCAGGTATGCACAGATAGAGAAGGAGTGCCTGGGGCTGATCACAGTTGTAACAACATTTCACCACGATGTGTACGGCCTTCCCACGGTCCTAGTTTTTTTTTTTTTTTGTTTTTTTTTTTCTGTACACTGACTGGTGTCTCTCAGTCCCCCCTCTCTCTCAGGGAGATATCTGTACACTGACTGGTGTCTCTCAGTCCTCTCTCTCTCAGGGAGATATCTGTACACTGACTGGCGTCTCTCAGTCCGATCTCTCTCTCAGGGAGATATCTGTACACTGACTGGTGTCTCTCAGTCCCCTCTCTCTCTCAGGGAGATATCTGTACACTGACTGGTGTCTCTCAGTCCTCTCTCTCTCAGGGAGATATCTGTACACTGACTGGTGTCTCTCAGTCCCCTCTCTCTCAGGGAGATATCTGTACACTGACTGGTGTCTCTCAGTCCCCTCTCTCTCTCAGGGAGATATCTGTACACTGACTGGTGTCTCTCAGTCCCCTCTCTCTCAGGGAGATATCTGTACACTGACTGGTCTCTCTCAGTCCCCTCTCTCTCTCAGGGAGATATCTGTACACTGACTGGTGTCTCTCAGTCTCCTCTCTCTCAGGGAGATATCTGTACACTGACTGGTGTCTCTCAGTCCCCCTCTCTCTCTCTCAGGGAGATATCTGTACACTGACTGGTGTCTCTCAGTCCCATCTCTCTCTCAGGGAGATATCTGTACATTGACTGGTGTCTCTCAGTCCCCCCTCTCTCTCAGGGAGATATCTGTACACTGACTGGTCTCTCTCAGTCCTCTCTCTCTCAGGGAGATATCTGTACACTGACTGGTGTCTCTCAGTCCCCTCTCTCTCTCAGGGAGATATCTGTACACTGACTGGTCTCTCTCAGTCCTCTCTCTCTCAGGGAGATATCTGTACACTGACTGGTGTCTCTCAGTCCCCTCTCTCTCTCAGGGAGATATCTGTACACTGACTGGTCTCTCTCAGTCCCCTCTCTCTCAGGGAGATATCTGTACACTGATTGGTGTCTCTCAGTCCCCTCTCTCTCTCAGGGAGATATCTGTACACTGACTGGTCTCTCTCAGTCCTCTCTCTCTCAGGGAGATATCTGTACACTGACTGGTGTCTCTCAGTCCCATCTCTCTCTCAGGGAGATAGCTGTACACTGACTGGTGTCTCTCAGTCCCCTCTCTCTCTCAGGGAGATATCTGTACACTGACTGGTCTCTCTCAGTCCCCCCTCTCTCTCAGGGAGATATCTGTACACTGACTGGTGTCTCTCAGTCCCCTCTCTCTCTCAGGGAGATATCGGTACACTGACTGGTGTCTCTCAGTCCCCTCTCTCAGGGAGATATCTGTACACTGACTGGTGTCTCTCAGTCCCCTCTCTCTCAGGGAGATATCTGTACACTGACTGGTGTCTCTCAGTCCCCTCTCTCTCAGGGAGATATCTGTACACTGACTGGTCTCTCTCAGTCCCCTCTCTCTCAGGGAGATATCTGCACACTGACTGGTGTCTCTCAGTCCCATCTCTCTCTCAGGGAGATATCTGTACACTGACTGGTGTCTCTCAGTCCCCTCTCTCTCAGGGAGATATCTGTACACTGACTGGTGTCTCTCAGTCCCCTCTCTCTCTCTCAGGGAGATATCTGTACACTGACTGGTGTCTCTCAGTCCTCTCTCTCTCAGGGAGATATCTGTACACTGACTGGTGTCTCTCAGTCCCCTCTCTCTCAGGGAGATATCTGTACACTGACTGGTGTCTCTCAGTCCCATCTCTCTCTCAGGGAGATATCTGTACACTGACTGGTGTCTCTCAGTCCCCTCTCTCTCAGGGAGATATCTGTACACTGACTGGTGTCTCTCAGTCCCCTCTCTCTCTCAGGGAGATATCTGTACATTGACTGGTGTCTCTCAGTCCCCTCTCTCTCTCTCAGGGAGATATCTGTACACTGACTGGTGTCTCTCAGTCCTCTCTCTCTCAGGGAGATATCTGTACACTGACTGGTGTCTCTCAGTCCCCTCTCTCTCAGGGAGATATCTATACTGACTAATGTCTCTCAGTCCCCTCTCTCTCTCAGGGAGATATCTGTACACTGACTGGTGTCTCTCAGTCCTCTCTCTCTCAGGGAGATATCTGTACACTGACTGGTGTCTCTCAGTCCCATCTCTCTCTCAGGGAGATATCTATACTGACTAATGTCTCTCAGTCCCCTCTCTCTCTCAGGGAGATATCTGTACACTGACTGGTGTCTCTCAGTCCGATCTCTCTCTCAGGGAGATATCTGTACACTGACTGGTGTCTCTCAGTCCTCTCTCTCTCAGGGAGATATCTGTACACTGACTGGTGTCTCTCAGTCCCCTCTCTCTCTCAGGGAGATATCTGTACACTGACTGGTGTCTCTCAGTCCCCTCTCTCTCTCTCAGGGGGATATCTGTACAGACTGGTGTCTCTCAGTCCCCCCCTCTCTCTCAGGGAGATATCTGTACACTGACTGGTGTCTCTCAGTCCCCTCTCTCTCAGGGAGATATCTGTACACTGACTGGTGTCTCTCTCTCCCATCTCATTCAAAGATAGTGAGGGAGTGGGGAGGGGATTGCAGGGGAGAAAGTGGAGGGGAGAATAATGATTATGAGCATGATAGGCGAGGGAATGGAGGGGCTGATGGGTGAGGGAGTGGAGGGGATGATGGGCGAGGGAGTGGAGGGGATGATGGGGGAGGGAGTGGAGGGGATGGTGGGCGAGGGGGTGGAGGGCATGGTGGGCGAGGGAGTGGAGGGGATGATGGACGAGGGAGTGGAGGGGATGGAGGGTGAGGGAGTGGAGGGGATGGAGGGTGAGGGAGTGGAGGGGATGGAGGGTGAGGAAGTGGAGGGGATGGTGGGCGAGGGAGTGGAGGGGATGATGGACGAGGGAGTGGAGGGGATGGTGGGCGAGGGAGTGGAGGGGATGGTGGGCGAGGTAGTGGAGGGCGAGGGAGTGGAGGGGAGGATGGGCGACGGAGTGGAGGGGATGGTGGGCGAGGGAGTGGAGGGGATGGTGGGTGAGGGAGTGGAGGGGTTGGTGGGTGAGGGAGTGGAGGACACGATGGGCGAGGGAGTGGAGGGGATGGTGGATGAGGGAGTGGAGGACACGATGGGCGAGGGGGGGGAGGTTGGGGGAGGGGGGGAGGTTGGGGGGGGGAGGGGGGGGGGAGGTTGGGGGGGGGGGGAGGTTGGGGGAGGGGGGGGAGGTTGGGGGAGGTTGGGGGGGGAGGTTGGGGGAGGAGGTTGGGGGAGGGGGGGGAGGTTGGGGGAGGTTGGGGGAGGGGGGGGAGGTTGGGGGAGGGGGGGGAGGTTGGGGGAGGGGGGGAGGTTGGGGGAGGGGGGGAGGAGGAGGAGGGGGGGGAGGTTGGGGGAGGGGGGGGAGGTTGGGGGAGGGGGGGAGGTTGGGGGAGGGGGGGGGAGGTTGGGGGAGGGGGGGGAGGTTGGGGGAGGGGGGGGAGGTTGGGGGAGGTTGGGGGAGGGGGGAGGAGGAGGGGGGGGGGAGGAGGAGGGGGGGAGGAGGAGGGGGGGGGGGGAGGAGGAGGGGGGGGGGAGGAGGAGGGGGGGGGGAGGAGGAGGGGGGGGGAGGAGGAGGGGGGGGGGGGAGGAGGAGGGGGGAGGGGGGAGGAGGGGGGGAGGTTGGGGGGGGGAGTGGAGGGGATGGAGGTTGAGGGAGGGGAGGGGATGGTGGGGGAGGGGATGGAGGGTGGGTGAGGGGAGGAGGAGGGGGGGAGGGGGGGGAGGAGGAGGGGGGGAGGGGGGGGAGGAGGAGGGGGGGAGGGGGGGGAGGAGGAGGGGGGGAGGGGGAGAGGGGGGGGAGGAGGAGGGGGGGGGGGAGGAGGAGGGGGGAGGGGGGAGGAGGGGGGGAGGTTGGGGGGGGGAGTGGAGGGGATGGAGGTTGAGGGAGGGGAGGGGATGGTGGGGGAGGGGATGGAGGGTGGGTGAGGGGAGGAGGAGGGGGGGAGGGGGGGGAGGAGGAGGGGGGGAGGGGGGGGAGGAGGAGGGGGGGAGGGGGGGGAGGAGGAGGGGGGAGGGGAGGGGAGAGGGGGGGAGAGGGGGAGGGGGGGAGAGGGGGAGGGGGGGAGGAGGAGGGGGGAGGGGGGGGAGGTTGGGGGAGGGGGGGGGAGGTTGGGGGGGGGGGGAGGTTGGGGGAGGGGGGGGGAGGTTGGGGGAGGAGGAGGAGGGGGGGAGGGGGGGAGGAGGAGGAGGGGGGGAGGGGGGGAGGAGGAGGGGGAGGGGGGGGAGGTTGGGGGAGGGGGGGGGGGAGGTTGGGGGGAGGGGGGGGAGGTTGGGGGAGGGGGGGGGAGGTTGGGGGAGGAGGAGGAGGGGGAGGGGGGAGGGGCTGCTCCTTTGTTGGGTCGAATTCCTTTCTCAGTTTGTGAAACATTCTCCGAGTCGGCGCCGGGTGACGCTGTGCATTTCCCTCCGACAGGTGTCTCCAAATCTGAAGCCCATGGTCCAAGTTTGATGGACGTGGAGGGGCCGAGCCGACTCCCATCCGGCACCGAGACATCGGCATCACCGAGAGAAACCATTCCGGGC